>NC_142936.1:24356543-24381543 GCF_046866305.1 Octopus bimaculoides | reverse complement strand
GTTGAAAACATCGAAAGAGGAAAAAAAGCAATATTATTGCATTGCCTATACACTATGTCTCAATCTTCAACATTTCCTGCAATTCCACTACCATTCAAAGTTTATAAAGAAATAGTATGGCAAAAATTTTCCATGAGCAATGTCCTGCTGACTAAGCTGTTTTCTTTTAATTTCAGGAACACTTAAACTTTGTAAGTCACTTTTTTCTAGCTGCTAAAAATGGTGTTTGGTTGAAAATAAACCAACGACAATTGTGAAAACGTAACAAGAAAACTTAGAATATATATAACAAGTCATACCACAGCAATAAAGACTTCAAAACTTTCGAGATAATAAAACAACATTCTGATATAACTTGTTTACTGGAATGTCTATAATGGTTTTACGTCTTTTATTAACAGAAATCTACTTTCGAAGTAGTATTATAAAAGTCTGCTGTTTTGTTTGTTTTTTGTTGATTTGTTTTTGATTTTTTTTTCTACTTCTAAACTATACTTTTGACACTCTCACAATGTTTCCTAAACGATTTATTCCTGTATTTGTTTTGTTGTCGATTAACATGTATAATAAAGTATATTTTTAATGCTGGAATGCGGAGACTGTCTTCTCTGACAAGATTTTCCGATAATGAAAATAACATTTCTAACTCACAAATATCATAAAGAAAACTTTTTATTAGCAATATTGAGATATATTAAAAGCTTGATAAGACGGATAGAGGCGTTGAAGAAAAAATATATATTGTGTTCCAGATGTGACGCAGTTTAAGGGGGGAAAAGATGTTTGATTCAGGTCTGTGAATGTAGAGAGGCGTGAGAGTATCAGTCATAGGACATGCAGAAGGTCTGAGGAATACAGCCGTCACTTTGAAGTAAGTGTAACTTGGTAGCCTCTACCATGCTTTCACTAGTTATTTTTAGGTACCTATATAGTTGTGCTTAAATCCTCTCTGCTTACTCCAAATTGTTGGGTCCGGGGAATATCCGGGAGGTGACTGCCGGAAAAAGAGATGGTTTAACCGGGATAAGGCTGGTACTCAATTTTCAGTTGAGTGGACCGGAGCAATGGAAATCAAGCTCTCGACTCTATCATCAGGTGTCCGTCAGACTAACCACTAGATCTCACGTGGTTGAGCAGTATCATTAAAAAGTGCAAAGCTACTATGATTGTTGTAATAACGATCGAAAGAATGGGTAGATGTTACCCGATGAGTTCGAGTTTCAAGTGTTGTAAAGTATTGGAATCATTTGGAAATTATTCGCTTTCAGTTTTGTCTCCCATTTCTAGAATACTGCTTTGTCTATTTACTGGTGTTAGATATTTTCTCCCTTCTCTTGCTTTGAATTAAACCATAAAAACACAGTTTACTGACTCTCTTGATGTGTGTTTGCTACTCATTGTGTTGTGTCTATCTACGAAGTCCGATAGCAATTACTAAGATATGAATGACAGTGAGTGATAGTGAAACGGCAACTTAAATTGGTAGTAGAGCAGAAGAGTTTCCAGCTCTATAAATGTGGAGTGGTATCACTGCAAAGGAATGACACGAAAAGATCTATCTATGACAACTTCCAGCGGACGTGATAGATCGTAATAAGGGCGGATAACAAACTAGACTTCAGAAGAGCTCTGATCGATTTAGATATAAACTGTGACGATGTCATAATATACAACTTGCTTGGATGCTACCCTCAAATCACTCGGTGTGTATCCAATTTTCAGATGATGGATTGCTTCAGTGATAAACGGCACCAACTCTCTAAATGACTGTTTCTTAGAACCACTTCAGTTTACGTGCACAGTCTCTCAAGAGAGTCTTCTCGGATCTCGTCTATATTGTGGTGTGTACTAAAAGTATTGAGAAAATTCCCACTTAAACCGGGGTCCGGGAGAGTCGTGGAGACGGATTCACTATGCTGGAGTCAGACTACTAATCGTGGTGGACAGTATTCTCAAGAATTGCAAGGCGTTGGCAGGAGCAAAGATTAACCCAAACAAGTGAATGGATTTGCAGATGAACACCTGGAGAGGAAAGTTTATAACACGGGATAACATCATGGGACCGACAAAACTGGTGAAATTGCTTGGTCTATGGTTCAGTCTAGACCTCCAGTTCATGATAACGAACAAGACTCGACAAGAAATGGAATGAGAGGAAGCTATCCTGGTAAATTCCTTTTAAGTGGAGAGATGTCCTCGGGCCTATTCTAGTTTTCATTTAAGTAGCATCTGCTCTTTTACTTCTTGCGGAAGGACGCATTCCACTGGTCAGAAGATCTATCAGTTGTTAAAATGCTCTGCATGTAGGACTCAATTACGAATAGCTGTTGATTCGAATACATATTCTCAGGCCTAGAAAATAAAAGATTCCTAGAAGGTATGCAGATGTGAAAGCCTCCTATCATGCACATTCTCCAACAGCTCATCCATTTAATAAAACTGTAGACCTGAGTTGAGCAAATAGGAAAAAATTAGCCCCCCCCCCAGCATCCGAACATCACTGACATGTCGATTTTTGTTGAACAACTAGTGACGCGTGCAGCACAAATTCGACTATCAGCCGAGTACAGACCGTCCTACCGCCTACCTATGACCGGGAAGGGCAGGCAGTTTTCTTTGCTCTGGTGGCTATGGCGAAAGGGGTTGTGTGATGGATACAACTGAAAGTGCTCAAAACAGATATTTTCTACATTAGTCAAGCTCGTGTTGACATTTTCAAGTTTTTCATTTGGAGAATGGGGTGAGGATAGTGCTTTTCTCCAGTAAAAGTTTACAAGATGGGTGACTGTTACGAATGTGGCCCGTGTGAATACGGCGAGTTGATGATGTAAAATCGTTTTGGTATGCTCCACAAGGTTTGCTTTGTGGTATAATTTGTTTTGCTCTCGGTGTTACTTTAGTGTTTCATCTGTTTTTTTTTTTTGTAAAGAATATGTTTAATGTGAATTAACTCTCTTTGTAGGGGTAGCTGTTGTTTTCGTATCTATGGCACGAGTAGTGTTCATTCTCGAGTGGTTATTTTGTTGAATACGTCCTGTATGATTTTAGTGAGTTGTCTTATATTATTGAACGGCAATTCTATAGAAAGTTTCTCCTGTGATTTATTGATGTTATAGGTATTGTTTACATACAGCAATGTGTTATTTGACTGGGTGGTGCATGTGTACCGTATGCTTTGTTTGATGATTATAAGGTATATAAGGTGTATTTTGTTTTGTTTTATTAGATGGAGATTGTGCAGAATATGTAATCTTTCTAATTGTGCAGAGAATAGTTAGAATATAAATGAATTTGAAAACTTGAAGTGATGGTCCAAATATGGGAGGAATCAGAAAGCTTTATTAAATCAAAATGCCATCAGTTAGAAGAACTAAAAGGAGTAAGTTATTCTTAGTCGTTAGAAAATTAAATCATTTGCTGAAAATTACGATAGGAATAAATAACATTACACTGTCGGAAATCGAGAAAGCCTGTATATGGTAACTTGGCCTGTTAGAAGTAGCAGCCAAATCTACCTCAGATGACGTCTTGCCATCTTAAAAGAGCAGAAAGATATATAAGAAAATGTACTCGAAAAATAAAATGAGATGGTCATGAAAAATACCCTTTATCATAGATGTAGTCGACCAAACTTGTCGTATCGCAGGGCTATAGTTGTCACAGAAATATCGGGTATAGAATAGTAACCGGAAATATAGAGGCAAACGAACAGAACTATGGTTGAAAAGGAAACGCAAAAGACAAGTAAGAGATGAGATGTTTTTGTAAGTATGTATGCAGGTTAGCTTTCACCACTTTCGTAAAAAAAAAATATCAAAACGGTTTGTGATATATTACTATTTAAATGCGTATAGATTCTAGAAGAAATAAAACAAATAATGAATAAAATGCTGAGATTTGTACAGTGGTTATAGGAGGATAAACAAAATAGAATATTTATTAGTAAAAAAAGAACGCTGTATTAAGTAAATGAACTTTGCTGCAGGAAAATAAACACAAAGTGACAGATGTTGGTAAATCAATATTTTGTAAACGAAGTGGAATATAAATGGAGTACATAGTGACTACAATAGGTCTGAAAAGGATTTTAAACCATAAAACAAAGGAATTCTATATAAATTTAATGAAAGAAAGACCACAAACAGAATTGAAATAAATTATAGAATTAGAAACTTCCAAATTCAGAATAGTTTCAAGATTTATGTTTTTACAACTTCACACTTGACAAAATAGTTTTAACTGAAAAAAAAAAAAAAATACCGAATGATTTAACGCATGTGGCTCAATGCAAGTAATTGTCGTCGAGCAATGTTGTTACACTCACCACCATCATTTACCACTATGCTCTCTTTAGCTTCTCTTCCTTTTTACTCTGGAGTATTCCCAATACTCTCATCCTCTCTTTCTTTTGTGCCACTGCTCTTCGTGTGATGCAAAAGGTAGTTGGGAATATACTAAGATAATTTATCGTATATCGTGTGTGTTTGTGTGAGTGTATATCTGTGTATACGGTACTGAGAAGGTTTCAGCAATTTGGTATTTTCCCGAACGATCCTTGGATAAAATGATTTCTGTAGCCTGTGGCGAGAGGTTATTTTAAATTTCAAGTCAGTAACATCACTTATAAATTTGCTATGGTTTTTTGCTAAAAACACATTATTATTTTCATGACTTTTCTTAGAGTATTTTTCGAACTTTACCATTTCTCTCTCTTTTACTCTTATTTTCACTAAGCAACATTTCAGGATATATTGGTTTCAAATTTTGGCACAAGGCCAGCAATTTCGGTGGTTAAGTCGACTACATCGACCCCAGTGTTCAACTGATGTTCAACTGGTATTTATTTTATCGACCCCAAAAGGATTAAAATAGAAAGTCGACCTCGGCGTAATTTGAACTCAGAACATAAAGACGGATGCTTTACACATTTCACTACATATTTATTAGCCCGTCTCATTGCCACCTCAAGCTCAGGCCCATACAATTTTGTTTTTCCTCTTAAATCAATCATTTTTTAGAATCTTCAAAATATTGGAATTTGATTTTGTATCATTTTTCCGTAGGTCACCTATCAGTATATACAGTTGTCAATAAACTAGTTAATATACGGTAATAGTTAATATACTACTTACACATTTCATTGGTCAGTGTTGAGTAACTCATCGGTAAATTGATCTATCTATATACAATCTATCATTTATCCAATATACAGTCGACCATCTGTAAATGAACGGAAGATCTCCTACCAATAATGAATAGTTTGTTAGTATACAATAAATCATATGTATGTATGTATGTATGTCATTATTCAGTTTATTTCAAGTTTTCTTGCCAATAGAGAAAGAACCGGTTTCTAACCTAGATCCAAGGCTCTTCCTTTGGAATTTCAACATCAACAACGGGGTGGGTATGTATGTATGTATGTATGTATGTATGTATGTATGTATGTATGTATGTATGTATGTAAGCATGTGTATGTCTTCGTGTTCCTTTTTCTCCTCAACTAACACTTTTCACAAAGTCCTCTTCCATCTCTTTCCATCTCCATCTTTCTCTCTTTGTTTTTTCTTTGTTTTTCTCTATCTTGCTAGCCGACCACATGATCACGAAAGAAATTATTTCATATCTGAATTTCCTTAACCTACTTGTTACACTATTTATAGTTTTCCTGCTAAAGTGTCTTTTATTGCCTTCGATTTTTCCATTAGTTGAAAATAAACCCAATCAATCAAATTGATATCGAAGGGCGCCCGAAAGTTATGAACCATAAGCCTTATAAATAATGTGCTACGCGCATCATAGTTATGATTTGAATAAACGTTAACTGATACCGAAAATAAAATTCAACATAGCCCATATTACATAACGGTATGCATTTATAATTAGATTTGTTCTGAAAATCATATTTGGTGCAGCAGTTGTAGCATCAACAGAAAGTATGTTCTGATATACTTGATGAATATTTTTAGATAAATGGTATTCAGCATCCTTGTCCTTCAGTATATCCTTGCTAATATCGATTACTAGTACTCAACTTACTTCTGTTTCTGTACGTTGCTCCTGTCTTATATAACCATCATTATTATTATCATCGTCGTCGTCGTCGACATTGCATTTTTGACGTTGACTTCTTTATGCTTGCATGGTTCAGAAGAAAGTATTTTGGGACAGGGTTCCCCACGTACAGATGCCTTTCTTATCGTCTAGGCCCCATATATTTTCAAGTGAGGTATTAATCTCCTAGTCTATCGAACAACTAACAGCCTGGACACATTTTTACGTGGAGATCAGGAAACAACCGACATCATTGGCAAAAGCGTTGTTTATAATCGGCGAGCGAACACATGTGTAGACGAAGGAAATATGAACTCACTCACACAATCACACTCATACACATGCACTCACACAGAAGTACACAAAATGCGCGTACTCACACACAAATACACACGCACACATAAGCCACGTTCATAGTTTCCCCCTTGATACCCACGCCACAAGTCACCCTTCAAGTTGTCCTCCTTGCTACTCACACCTGTAACAACCTCTTCCTATTTCCGGTCATTTCAGCATGTGGTGAGCGTCGAATTGAAACACGTTTGTTCAGTTCTCTCACTGCTTTTTTCTCTTCTCGCTTATTTCGCTCTATAGAAGAGCATATGCACAAAACGGTAAAGATTTTCCTTGTATTTTTCCTAAGCTTTTGATATTGCGATGTGTATTTTACCTGGCTGCAGGTCATTTATAATTTTTGCACACTCGCCCACATATATGCGATGGGAAGCTTTCAATTTCTTTGTAACAAATCTATACACAAGGTTTTTGTCGGACCGAAGCTATAGTTGAAGACACTTTCACACTTGCACAGTGTGATTTTTTAACAAAGACCTAAATTGTATCATCGATTATATTGACCTCCAGCATTTAACTGGTACTTCATTTGAGGGTTCCCAGAAGGATAAATGCCAAACTTGATGAAAAAGTATTCTGTCCAACGCTGTAAATATTTTTCGTTCTAATGCAGACCACTATTCTGTATTGTTCTCGTATTTCATTGTTATTTGCTTCAGTCACTTACTACAGCCATGCTGGAGCACCACCTCTTTGTAAGCCTAGTACTTATTCCATCGGTCTCTTTTGCCGAACCGCTAAGTTACGGGGATGTAAACACACCAACATCGGCTATTAAGCGATGGTGGGGGGACAACACAGACACACAAACATAAACATATATATATATATACGACAGGCTTCTTTCAGTTTCCCCTCTACTAAATTCACTCACAAGGCTTTGGTCGACCCAAGGCTATAGTAGAAGACTGAACCCGGAACCATGTGGTTGGTAAGCAAGCTACTTACCACACAGCCACTCCTGCGTCTACTGGAATATTTCCAAGTACACTCCATTGAAAATGAATGTGATTAAATATCTTATAATGGTAGATGGTAGATGCAAAAAGAATAACTATTAGCAATCATGAAACAACCAATTCGGTACATTTGATTGTGTAAAATATACAATTTTGTCACAATTTTTAAAATTGGTGGAGTTAGAAAGTAATACTCTTTGAAAAGGCTACCTATTTAAAGATAGACCATCATACGATAGCGAGTCATCAGTTGTCTCTTCTAAAAAGTACGGCAAACAGACACATTTATAAATCGATTTATTACTAAATGAATTTAATATTTATTTAATCCAGTTCATACATGAAGTTGAAATATGTACATAGCTTGCATGAAAAATATATATGAAATTATTTTTTGATTGTAGCTAACTTCTGTGAATTTTCAGTAATTTGATCGACCTGAAAGAATAAATTTTGATTATATATGTATTGAATATACATTATATATATATATATATATATATATATATATATATATATATATATATATGTATACATCTTTTATTCTTGTACTTGTTTCAGGCATTAGACTGCGGCCACGCTACATAACCATATATATCATAATGTAGTATATTATGCATATAAATACACGTACACACACACACACATATGCGCGCAATATATATATATATATATATATATATATATATATATATATATATATATATATATATATATATATATATATATATATATGTATATGTATGTATGTATGTATGTATGGATGTACATATCTTTGGATATATCCATTAAGTTCGTTTACGGGAAACGTTTTCAACTACGCATGTAAAAGCTCCTATTTTATTGTGTCGGCTACAGCCTAGTGACTCCAACATACAACAGCAATTTTATGAGATCGTATTGAGCTGTGCCGATTTAACGTAGGATAAACATAACAATAATAATAAACAATGGATGGAATTAATAAATAGTTTAATGTATCACTACGCGCGTTTCCACGAATCACTTGCATTGCTGGGATGATTGCAATACAATCTGTAATATCTATGGGGATCAGGTGGGTCTTTGCGGACTATGGTCACAAAAAATATGCGATATGTGGGAACCCGCTCAGCGATGCATTAAAATATTTATAAATTCTATCCATTGATTATTATTATTATTGTTACTATATTTGTATGTATGTATACATGTAAGAATTATTGTGTGAACGGCACATATTCAAAAACTGAAAAACACAAAAAGGCAGTTAACTTCGCATAAACATTCATTATTTGGTGTCAGAATTTTCGTCACTCCAAATAAAATACAGTGAAATCATATCAGTATACTAGTTGCACATAGTGCAGCGAAAATTTTGGCACCATATAACACATCTTGAAGATTCTTTGTGTGTCTGTCGTTGAATGGCTCAAAGAAACTACCTTAGTTTTAATATGAAAACACGGCAGCAAATGAAATTACTTGGCTGGGATGCTGGGAAGAGCACTAATGTGCCTCCGGAATATATAACTGTTACGAGCTTATGTGTGTGTGTGTGTGTGTGTGTGTGTTGTACACACACACACATATATATATATATATATATATATATATATATATATATAATGTGGAAAATAGATGAAAAGTTTACACCATATATCAATGGATCAAAAGAATGTAAGTTATGCATTGCTGAAAGAGCACAGATCCTTATTTAGATCTAGAACTCTAACGCACTGCTAAATTCCAGGTCTGAAATTTTCAGCGGTTGTAAACATATGGATAACTTCCTATAGGAGAATTAGAAAACACCACCCTTTCCGGATTGAATGGCTTTGCCGGAGACTCTAGGCTATTATCCTTTCAGCCTCATGCCTTTTCGCTCAAAGGGGACATACCTCTAATTCTCACTCATGCTCATTTCTATTTTATTTTTCGTTTTCCATTTTACAACCTTTCACCTTTTACATTTACTTCCTTCTTGCCTTTAACACGGATATGTTAATTCTTCAAGTTGACTCTTGACACAAAATTTAAACAATCTAACATACATATCGATTCCTTACAAAAGCACAAAACAGTTAATTTTATGACGAGATATATAGTAAATTTTATTGACAGTATATATAAACACCTTTTTCGCATATCATGCATAGTAGCAAAGTTCAATAAGTGTCTAACAAGGTTGTAATCTTCGTTGTCTAATCATGGGTAAATTTATACAGATCTTATGTAAATTATCAAACATAATCATTTATGTTATTCGAAGTGAAATGGTACTGAAGCATTTGTAACCAATATTTAACTAATCTTCATTGCCTTATATCTGTGTTTCATTAAAGATACAACTATATTTTTCTTTTATCCTTTTACTTGTTTCAGTCATTTGACTGCGTCCATACTGGAGCACCGCCTTTGGTCGAACAAATCGACCCCAGGATTATTCTTTGTAAGCCTAGTACTTATTCTATCAGTCGTTTTTGCCGAACCGTTAACTTACGTGGATATAAACACACCGACATCGGTTCTCAAGCGATGGTGGGGGAGGGACAGACACAGACACACTCAAATATATATACATATATATATATATATATATATATATACGACAGGATTGTTTTTCAATTTCGGTCTACCAAATCTACTCAAAAGGCTTTAACCGGCCCGGGGCTATAGCAGAAGGCACTTACCCAAGGAGCTACGCAGTGGGACTGAATCCAGGACCACGTGGTTGGGAAGAGAGCTTCTTACCACACAGCCACACCTGCGCCTCTGTTCCATCATTAGCCTTTCTTCTTTTGACCGATAGATTTTATGTTAAAAGCCTCATCTTAATTATTTTGATGTATATATTTGTATCTAATTTGCTTGATTATTTTTGCAAACATCAAACACCACAAAAGTTCAACGCGTAGCTACTGACAGAAAAAAAACTAACGGTTAAAATGTTTGACCACAACCAAACACGAACACGTGACTGCTGAGGTGGAATCTTAAAAGTCAAAGAACCCCTGGAATAAAAATCTACAAAACTTGACAGTTATATAAGAAACAATACAGATACTAAAATGTGTGGAAACGTTGACTATGGATTTAGATTTATTGTTTCAAACTAACTGCAAGAAACTAATACAAAATAGAAAATTCTTTTGAAAAAAAATTGGATTACAGTCGTGTCGTTAGTGGGACACTTATAAAGGAAAGGCTATTTTCGACATAAACATTTATGTACATACACATACACACAAACACACACATGCAAACACATACACACACTCACAAGCACACACACATATATACTCATGTATAAGGTCTCTATAATACCAACAATGCTTCATATTCGATTCTGTACATGTTGACAGGCACTGCCTAAATGTGTGAGCGGTATTCCATTTTTTGTGAGGATTTGGTGTTGTTGAGATGAACAGCATAGTTGTGAGAAAATAGGAAAACACTGAGAATCTTACCTTATCTATAATTAAAATACATCCAACAAACATGAAGAACAAAACTGCAAGAGGAGTCAGGGCATATATCAGTGCTTTGCTTTTTTTCTCTGCAATATTTTGAAAGATATTCGGAACAATTAGCATTGCTATAAGCAGGTTCAAATTAATAGTAATATACAAGGATTCGCGTTACTAAATACTGAATGCAGTATAAAATATGGTCTTGAAAATAGAATTAATGTATGATATGAGATAATTGTGTTCCACTTCAACTGTATGATGATTGCTTAGAATGAAAGACAATTTCGCACAAAAGGGAAGTGTTCCGATCACCAGGTGTTAGGTGCGTGTGTATATATATGTATATATATATATATATATATATATATATATATATATATATATATATATATATATATATATATATATGTATGTATGTATGTATGTATGTATGTATAAGGTAATTTAAATTCAGTTGAATTAGGTAGTTAAATTGAGGCATATTGTTAGGACGAACTTATTTGCACACTCAGACAATATTAGGTGATTATTTACATTATTTACATTTGACGGATATTTGTCCTCATCTTGTAGCCGGCGCTCTTAACCACTACGCCCTATGCCCGCGAGCATATGGCGTAGTGGCTAAGAGCGCCAGCTACTAACCCCAAGATTCCGAGTTCGATTCCAAGCAGTGACCTGAATAATAATAATAATAATAATAATAATAATAATAATAATAATAATAATAATAATAATAATAATAATAATTTAAAAAAAAATAATAACAACAACAACAACAACAACAACAATAATAATAATAATAATAATAATAATAATAATAATAATGATGATAATAATAATAATAATAATAATAATGATAATAACAATAATAACATCGAAAAATACCTTAGGAATGAGAACCCAGGTTCGAAATTTCCCCCAAGACACCTGATGAAGGCTGGAGGGTATATCAGCTGAAACGTCAAATGTAAATAATGTAAATAATGTACATAATTCCTCGTATCTTAAATATAGAACTGTAATTAGGTGAGTATCAAACTCTACATAGAATTTTTTCCACCCGATATTTTTGCAGTATATGCAGATGGCCCCATCCAACTTATATGTACATTATATGCCAAATACTTCCGAAATGCAGATTCCAGGGTAGGTGAGTAACCGGCAGCATTCACTGCAGTGAATTATCTTCTGCAGAACTGTTTCCGGGATTTAGCGCGCCAGAGCTGAGACATTTGAAAATAATCCCAATGTAATCGGTAGAACTGTACACACGTCTAATTTTATGAGGACAACTCACTCGTGTCTAGTTCTGCAAATCATATTGAATTAGAACGGTCGTACTTACGAGCCACGGACGTTTTTACGAAAGTAAAGTAGTTAATGGCGAAACCAGTCTACAATTAATTCCTTATTTTGTATATTTTCATTTGTCTTACCGGCTTATGTTCTGGTGTTTGCTGAATTTTTCTAGAGAACATTCTTTCCTTTGTGGTTAGATCGTAGGTGATCTATTTCTAGCATAATGGATGTCCACTTAGTAGTCATCCCTTCTTATACGCATGTAATATATATATATATATATATATATATATATATATATATATATATATATATTCTAGCAGCTAAGCCGGGTTTCACCCGGTCGATTTGGATGATGTGGCTGTAAAATCTGTTCTGTGTAAGCATTCGACTTGTTTTGGCATGCTTACGTTAAAAAACAATTTTAGAATGACTTTTTCTGTCAAAACGCTAAAAATAACTGACCAACCAAAAGAAAACAACCAAGATTCAACCAAATCAAAAAATAAACCCAAATACTGAGCGAACAAAGATGAACCATCTCACTTCCATTGCGCGCGCACATGCACACACACATTCACATACCACCCCTTTTGCATACACACACATATATTCACACAGAGTTGAAACGCTGATTGATTTATTTTTCAGTGTAAAATTTTCATCATCCCACTACCAAGTATGACATCACCCCGTCCTTCCTTATTCACCTATCACCCCTTCCTTTCTCATTCATAAACACAAGAGTATTATTATAGTAGATTATCTCGGTAACCATGGGAACTATGAAAAAAAAATACAAGGCCCAACATCACCACCGGTTCATTCTACACATCTTAGTAATTTTTCGCGCAATTCCACGCAGCTGTTTGACCGTGAATCTCAAGACAAGAAAGAATCACCCATGTCAAATTTATATGTATAAATATATGAGAAAAAGAAAACAGAGATATTGATATATAGACATAAATTTATTAGAACATATTCAATTCCAAACAATATCAAATCCATTGCACCTATAATTGTTTCCATGCCAACCAATTCAATTTGAGAAATCAAATTAAGTTTGATTAAATGAAATTTAATTTTTATATTGAATATCGTTAAATGAGCATTTCGTCAGGGGAAGTATTTGATAGAAAGATATCTGAGTCAAACAAGGGTCAATCAACACACTGGAATGTACCTCCTTTCTTTCAAATTCTTCCTCTGACGAAATGCCCAATTAACGATATTCAATATAAAAATTTAATTTAATTCAATTTAATTTAATTTCCCAAATTGAATCGGTTGGTTATGGAAATAATTGTAGGTGTAATGGATTTGATAGTGTTCGGAACTGAATATTCTGATAAATTTATATCTACATATCATTTTGTACGTTTTATTTTTTCGCATACAAAAATAGTATTATACGCATTTCTATCAATGCGAAACTAACATTTTTGATTTGTCACTGATACAGTGGATAAAACCGGGGAACTTGGATGCCAACGTCACTTTAAGAGGATTTTATATCCGTGTTTTAACTTAATGAAATATATATATATATATATATATATATATATATATATATATATATATATATATATATATATATATATATACATACATATGTATGTATGTATGTATGTATGTATGTATGTATGTATGTATGTATGAGACGTTCTTCATCCATAATTCACTGTCCGTTGCTTTGTATTTTTGTTTTTGCTTTCAATGATAATAAATTAACTTAAAGGCCCTCGGGAATGCAACAACAGTCAGGTAATCACTACCTCAATTTTCATGGCTTATCTTTCTTTCTAAGTAATCTATTTTCCTCTTTTATGTTTTATGTTTTCAATGTATTCAACAAATATAAAGTATGTTTGGAGCAACATAAAACTATCGTTGAACGTTGGTAAATAACATGAGAAACTATTACAAAGATAAAAGATTAATGAAAATTGAATTCCAAAATGTCATGTTAAAACATTGGCAAGAAAATCCTTATGAGCAACAGCTGACAATATCAGACAAGTATAAGTACTGTGGCTAAGAGTCATAGTAGTCATAACTGAGATGCAACAGTGTTATATTGTAGCAAAAGGCACAGAAACCTTCCTACCAGAAACCTTCCTACCAGAAACCTTCCTACCAAAAGGCACAGAAACCTTCCTACCAGAAACCTTCCTACCAGAAACCTTCCTACCAAAAGGCACAGAAACCTTCCTACCAGAAAGTACCAAAAATATATGTTGAAGCGGAATACGAATATAAGCTGCAGAGTATATGGAGATTGTGAGAGAACAAGCAACAATAATTTTTCGAATTGCTCAATCTTTGACAAAACAGGAATATATGAACAGGAATTGCAGATTTTGGACACAAGAAATTGCAATAGCTTTCTTGACTTGCGAAAGTTTTTGGACGCTTTTCTTCTATTACTGATACACTTCTGTGCTTTTTAGCACTGTTCTCTAAATGATGTGTTTGTTTTTTTTTACAGAATATCCTGTTAAGTAACATATACAGAATATATAGACATGTGCGTGTATGTATGCGTGTATTTGTGTGTGCATGTATATGCATATATATCTATATACATATGTAACTATATACTTATATATATATGTGTATGTGCAGCAATCTGTCTTCTGCACACTAACTGTCATTCGCTTTCTCTCTCAATTATAACCACTGTTATCATTTGTAATAGTAGTAGTAGTAGTAGTAGTAGTAGTAGTAGTAGTAGTAGTAGTAGTAATAGTTGTAGTAGTAGTAGTAGTAGTAGTAGTAGTAGTAGTAGTAGTAGTAGTAGTAGTAGTAGTAACAGCAACAGTAACAGTAGCAGAAATAGCATCTGCAGTTATATTAGTCCAGCAACCAGTGACAAACAAGTTTCTTCGTTGAAGCATCGACATCCAATCGAATATATATGTATATATGTGTGCACGTATGTGTGTGCGCATGCGAGTGTATGTATGCATATGTATATGTATATGTATATGTATATGTATATATATATATATATATATATATATATATATATATATATATATATATATATATATATATAGATAGATAGATAGATATGTATATATATTTATGTATATATATATGTACATATATATGTATATGTATATATATATGTATATATGTATATATATGTATATGTATATATGTATATGCATATATATGTATATATGTATTTATATGCATATATATGTATGCATATATATATATATATATATATATATATATATATATATATATATATATTTATATATATATATATATATCGTATCAAAGACAAAGACCGATCATGTAAAATTACGTAAAATTACGGATGCTGCAGACAGGAATTATATTTCGCCAGAATGGTCTATTATTACCGCGTCTTACTTTGGTATAAGTGATGAATCATGCCAGTACGAGATGATAGAGAAGTACTGCAGTTTGAGAAGCAAGAAAGCATTAGTCTTCACTTTAGTCTTGGAACGAACATTAGTCTGTACAAACTACCACCTTTCGTTCATAGGTGTGAGAGTACTGACGCAATTTTCACTAAACAATTTTCTCTAAAACAAGACAGCGCTTTTTTTATTATTATTATTCTTATCATCATGCGTCCAGTTTTTTTGGAATGACTACTTCAAAAGTTTTACTCTAGTCTTGAATAAATCAAATACTGACACTTACGGAGATATGAAGAGAATTCAAAATCAATTATTATATAGATAAAAAGTGACTAAACAGCAAATACCTCTGGCTTCACTGTCTACTCCAGAAAGATCGACTTTTCGGGTCTGAATGGCTGAAAAACAGAACCAGATTAATTTTATTTTCTAAGCAATATTCAGCGATACTGATGTATTGCCACTGTTTGTTCATCTTATAGCTTATGTACAAATCTTACAATTGGTTGAGTAATTATGTGTTATTGATATCAGCGATCAAAAAGATGAGTACCAGTTGTATATTGAGGTTTGAATATAGCTGGCGCAGTCATTGGGCTACGGACATGTTCGTTCACTACCTTGAAGGGCTTAGTCGAACACCAGTTGTTAAGCGATATGAGGGACAAGCACAAAGACACGCACTTACATACACACCTTCCCCCTTCCACCACGTATATATAGAAAGAGAGAGAGAGAGAGAGGGAGAGAGAGATAGAGGGAGAGAGAGAGAGAGAGAGAGAGAGAGAGAGAGAGAGAGAGAGAGAGAGAGGGAGTTGGTTTCTTTCAGTTTTTATCTCACAAAACAAATTCATTCATAAGGTTTTTATCGGTGCCGGGTTACATAAGATACTACACAGTGGGATTGAACCCGGACCGTGTGATTGCAAAGCAAACTTCGTATCACACAGCCACTCTTGCGCCTATATCTTTCCTCTAGGAGTGACTCTTCATTAGGCGCATGCGCGCCAAAGGGAGAGTTGTCTGAATTTGTTGTATAGTGAATTAAAGCGTTTTAGTTTTCATCAGGCATGGAATTTTACTTGGCTTTCCTTCATACAGAATCAATGAAATAAGGACCAGTAATTTAATGGGTTCAATAATAACAAATATTTCTCATATCATGTCTTAATACCACTTGAAAGAAACACTAAACATCAGATTAAAATATGTTGATGCTCTAAATTTTGAGTTCAAATTCCAATGGAGTCAACTTACCTCTCCATCTTTCCGGGGTAAATAAAGACTAATTATAAGTGATCTAGTGCTTGGTTTATTCGAAATCTGCCAACCGTGACACAGCTGAACACAAATTATTATATGAAAAATAAATAAAGTTACGATGACAGGCAGTTATAGTTGCTATGATCTTTTGTTGCAAATTTGATGCAAAAGTCTTGATTGGTGAGGTAGAAAACCTTCAGCCGGGTCCCTGTTATATCACTGGGACTAAGTTGTATCTAGGACTAACACATTTGACACGGTCTAGTTGGCCTGGACATAAGTAGGTATCACAGAATAGTATAATTCATTTTTATATATAGTGACACAACTACGAAATTGGCCAGTAATGCTGAGAACTTTATGTAAAACCTGAAATTGACTGATGTAAAAAAGTAACAGGTATGAAGATCAGACCATTCTGTTGTTGATGTCTCTTTGAATTTCTCTCCTTCTTTCCTTCCTTCCTTCCCCTTCCCACTCTCTCTCCCCCTCTTTCCGGTTTCGCACCTCCCTTTCCCTCTTTTCTTTTCCTCACTCTTTTCCACACTCACTCCGACTCTACTGGCTTTTTCACTCTTGTTATAAGTTTAACATATAAAATGTTAGCGAGTGCGATACTTTTTTTTTTTTTTTGCTCTTTCTTTAGTGATGGCGATGTTTCTTTTCTGTTTTGTTACTCTTTGTTTTTGTTTTTTGTTTAGAACCCTGATGTAGAAGACCTATGTTCAAGAACATTCCAACCATCATCTGTTATTAGACCATTTTCAGATAATAGGATTGTGCGCGACAATATAATCCAATGTGTTCACTCCTATTCCAAGATCGAGTATGTGATTTAGTTGCTATATTTAGTAGTTTAAGTGACCACACAGAGGAACTCTTGCGACCAAGTGTTTAGCTGATAGTTGTTAGTATCAACGTGTTTAAAACAGCGAATGCATATTTGTTTTTCAGGTTTAGAAATAAAGTATTTTTCAAAATTTACACCTACACAACATTTTTATCTCTTTGAATATCGATCATCAATTAAAGTCATATTTCAATGGATGAGTATTTCAAAGCTGAATTCGAGACCTTGATTTCTAAAATAAGACATTCTTATAATCGTAGAGGGTCTCAAGTTTAACCTTCTAGGCATCGATCTCAATCGTCTGCGAAAACCTGTGAAGGCCATTGAATCAAATCTTCAGCCTCAATAGAGTTGATAGTCAAATCTTCAGCCAAAATAGAGTTGATAACCAAAACTCAGGCTTTGTCTTTTTAATGCTAATCATTCACCTCTCCAATCATCAACCACTTTTAAGATCCATTATTTTATAATCTACCAATATAATTGTCCATAAATTTTGACCATCCACTACATTCTAACAGAATGAATACTAACTGTGAAAATAGAACTGCCAAATCTTTTCTTTCGACGGCGTTAGCATGTCTGGATAGCTTACCTGTATCGTAAACGGATACTACACCTGCACCTCCACATCTGTCTGGAGGAGAAGACTGACATGTGACATCACACAAATTATCAAAACGTTGAACACTGCTTATGAAGGAGTTTTCACAACCACAACTGGCACTGGAAGAAAGAATAAATATACATATATTGATATATATATATATATATATATATATATATATATATATATATATATATATATATATATATATGTATATATTGATAGAAAAGGTAAGACAACAAAAGAAAGAAAGAGACTTCGATATTATGTAAATAGAGGAATTTATCTGTAAATAATATGTGACAAATACCGAATAATTGTCACATATTATTTACAGTTATATATATGTATATATATATATATATATATATATATATATATATATATATATATATATATATACATACATATATATATATATATATATATATATATATATAGAGAGAGAGAGAGAGAGAGAGATAGATAGATAGATAGAATGATGATGGCTGGCTGGCTGGCTGGATGGATGGATGGAAGGATGGGAGGATGGGAGGATAGATGGATGGAAAGAGATTGTCATTATTATTCTTTCATTTTTAATCATTAAAAGTAATAAAGTTAGTGTCATGGAAGAACCATCTTTACCATTTGAGAATACACAAGATCTATTGATATATTCAACTTTCTATTTACTTCTTGAATAATCAAAAATTTTCGTCTGTTATCTGGTCATTTACACAGTTCCTCAGAAACTGCTGAAGAATTTATTATTAACCAGTTCGCCAATCATTTACAACAGCACTTCGTTCTAGAAACGGTTGCTGGAAAGTGCTGCAAAATAGTAGTCTGACTCTATGATCACTCGTCGTAACATAATATGTTGATCATTTCATTTTATACGCCTTAATGATTTCCGAAGCCAGTACGTTATAGGGAATTAACTCTCAGTACGTATTCCCAGCACAAAGCAGATAACACATTTCAAAATTACGATCTGTCTCAAAAGATAAACTGTAACTAGGACAAGCAGCAACACAAGGTTTCCATATATATGTGGGGAGGAGTGTATCATTATATTGACCAGACTATCGAACGCTGTTACACAGCGCTCGTCCCAGTGTGCTTCATTGTTGTAGCTTTCGAATAGTACCAATCTGCTTGTTAGGTGAGCAGGCCAATGTCTGTGTGTGTGTTTGTGTGTGTCTGTGTGTGTGTGTGTGTGTGTGTGTGTGTGTGTGTGTGTGTGTGTGTGTATATTCAAATAATAAAACTTAATTATTAACCAGTGCGTTAATCATTTACGGCACCACCTCGTTCGGGAAAAGATGGTTGGAAAGCGCATTGTGACCAACCTATATAACATAATTCGATAGTGGACATCATAAAAATTTATAATGTTTCGAGGGAATATTAAATAATTTTATTTTTGAAATGAATCTGAAAGTGTATAACATGCAAATATTGGGTCAGAAAAACGCTTTCGGATAGAAAGGCGCTATGTAAAGTAAAGGATATAACACATATATACTTTACACACACGCGCGCGTGCACACACACACATATACACATACCCATATACCTCTCTCTCTTCCTATCATTTTCTCTCCCTCTCCCTTCTCTCTCTGTATCTCTTTCTCTCACCTATTTCTGCCTTTCTATTTCTCTATCACACTCTCACCTTTTATCATCTGATACCGCATCACCTCCTCCAATGCACCATCTCTCTTTTCACACTCAAACCTTTCGTCCTCTGACACAAGTTCCCCTCCTCAAATTCCCCTGCCCCTCTCATAATTCCTTGTCTTGCGAGTTACTTGGTCACTCTGCCAGTGCTGGTGTCACCAAATCACGCTAGTGCCACGTAAAAAGGGCATCCAACTGTCAAAACCCTGCCAAAACAGACACGGTAGTCTAAGGTAGTTTTCTACCTGGCTGGCTCTAGGGGCCGACCAAAGCTTTCTGAGTGAATTTTGAAGATAGAAACGGAAAGAAGCCCATCGTATATAAATGTGTGTGTGTGTGTGTGTGTGTGTGTGTGTGTGTGTACACCCCAGCACCGCTTGACAACCAGTGTGGGTGTGTTTATGTGCCCGTAACTTAGTGTTTCGACATAAGAGATTGGCTGCACAATACATAAGTACTAAGCTGCACAATACATAAGTACTAGGGTCGCAGTCTAATGATTGAGACGCGTAAAAAGAAAGAAAATATATATATATATATATATATATATATATATATCCTACTTGGCCATGTAATATTATAACTCGTAAGTTACCTCATCATTTCGCATTTGTCTTGCTTCTATATGTTGGTTCCCTGACGATGAATATATGTGGAATTCCAGCAGCTCTTACTTCTTTGGAGTAGCGTACACATATATTTTGAAACATGTGTAGGAATTAAAGGAACTTTTATTTATATGCATTTTGCTCCATTTATTGTTATTATTCCTATATATATATATATATATATATATATATATATATATATGTGTGAGTGTGTGTGTGTGTGTGTGTGTTGTCTGTAAGTTTAGGAAAGAGGCAATGGCAATAAACGAGAGACAAATATTTTGAATCCTATCAACACATTACCAGCAGCTACGTTTGAGCAACCAGCCATGTTTCACTCAGACAAAAGACGAAGATTTCTACACCTCAAGAAATAACAGCGTCTGTATAATACATGTGTGTATATGCATATATATTTCAACACACGATTTCAGATAAGGAATTCTACAAAACAAATACACACACACACAGACACACACACACTTATATACGTAAGTGCATATATATATATATATATATATATATATATATATATATATATATATATATGTGTGTGTGTGTGTGTGTGTGTGTGTGTGTGTGTGTGTGTGTGTATACACGCACACATACCTATGTACGTATATATTTGAATACACGTATATTTGTATACATATGTATGTTTTTGTGGTGGCCGATATTAAAGTAAACAAACTCTGTCGAGAAAGCTAACAAGAAAATAGTATTTTTGCCTGCAGCAATTTGCTTGATTCCTGTTTGAAGTCAAAATATAAGTTCACAATATAAGTCTATCTAGCAGTGTCACAAACTCTATCTCGAAAAGTAGTTTCGTGTATATATTTGAGGAAATTATATACGTGTGCAGGCGGATAGTTGGATGGAGGCAATCCAGCGCTACTACGCAAAGAAGTTAGATTCACTTAGAGAGATGAGCCACTGGGAGAGTCTAAGGGAACTGAAGCAGTACTCCCTAGGGAGTTGGCGTGAAAAACATGTAGTGATATACATATGGAAGATCCTGGAAGTCTAACTCCCAACTTTGGAATTGAAAACCATAGTAACCACCGAACTGGACGGCACTGCATAATACCAAGAGTCCTGGCTTCTCCATCTGTACTCCAGTACTGCAACAGCTTGGGTTTGAAGTGTCCACAACTTTTATCTCCTATCGTTCACTTTTTTCAATCATGATACTGCGGCCATGCTGGAGCGCCACTTTAAAGAATTTTTTGTCGAATGAATCGACCCCAGTTCATATATCTTTAAAGCATGGAACTTATGTTATCAGTATCTTGTACAGAACTGCTAAGTTATAGGGGCCTAAACATACCAACACCGGTTGTCAAGCGGTGGTGGGGGACAAACACAGACACACAGACACACACACATACACACACATACGCATACGCACAGACATACATACGCATGCGCGCTCACAAACACAGATGCATACATACATATACGACGGGCTTCTTTCAGTTTCTATCTACCAAATCCACCCACAAGACTTTGGTCTGCCCGTGGCTATTATAGAAGACACTTGCGCAAGGTGCCATGTAGTGAGACTGAACTTGGAACCATGTGGTTGGGAAGCAAGTTTCTTACCACGCCCGGTGCACATTCTGCCAAACAACTTCAGCGTCTGCACAAATTTTTATCTGAAATATCAAATGAACCCTCATTGTGACGGGAGACACACAGAAGAGCATCTCCATCCAACTCGTTACTTCACCACAAACAGTACAGTAAAGAAACCCTAAACAAACTGAAAAGCTGTGTTCCTGCATGGCCCCAGCCCCTGGCTCAAACCAGTACAAGATATAAGTATATTTTAAAATATGTATGTGCTCGCGTATGTAGGCATGAGTGTATTAGTGTGCGTATGCATGTGTTTACGTACGTGTGTGCACGGAGCAGTAATTTGTTTTATTTTCTGTAAAAGACATCCTAAACGGCATTTGGTTGAGCTACTCTGAAGTGTCGACTGACATATATGTGAGAGTGTGTGTGTAAATATGTATATATATGTATATATATATATATATATATATATATATATATATATATATATATATATATATATATATATATATATATGTATATGTATATATAAGTATATATATATACATATACTCAAAACGTTAAAGACTTTCTGTATTCCCGAGCGTTAAACTAATACATCCATTTGTTGTTTACACCACCTGTCTTTTCCAACAGCAGTCATATGAATGTTAGATGCACATTTCTGCCTCTTTGGGCTTTGTCAACAGCATGTACTGACTAGCAATTGCATCATAAGACAAAATGTCCATGCTTGTATATATGTTGAATAGTTTTTACAACGTTGTTCAATTTTTATGTTTTTTGCTTTAGTTTTTCACATTTTCTTACTAGTTTTCTACAGCTAGTGGGAAACAATAAAGTGCCTGAATTAATATTTGGTACGTCCATATGTTCGTAGTTTTATTTTCAAGAACTGAATATACTTGGCATTTCTTATACACTGGTAGGCTCTCATAACAAAGATTTAACATTCTCCATCAGCTGTCAAATGTCTGGCATTGTATTGCGACATTAGCATGGCTTTTATGATTAAACTTCAATTTATGAGAAACTTTATGGAGTCTATATATTTGTATGGCTGTAAAACTGAAAGCTGCCAAACCCAACACCCATTTGTACACTCATCATGCATCTACAACAGGGAACTATTGCAACACATCATACCATACGTCACAAAACAAAATTAGATAGAAAAATACTAGAGGATAATATATAATCTATAAAATGTCCCACAAAAATAGAAAACTAATAGCAGTAGTAATACTTCAAAGCACAATGATAAAATAAACAAGCAAGAAACACATACATAAGAAATCAACTCGTAGCAACTGATGTGAAAAACCTAACAGTAAAAAATTCGATAACAAACAAATGAACACGAGTCTACTAACGCTGGAAGCTAACGGTAAAGGAAAAAGAAACGTTTGGCGGGAGAGTCTAGATGAATTCAACAGGTAAGTACGAAACAGCAGCGCAAGAAACAACACTGTATTTGATAAAGCTTCGTACTTAATATCTCCTTCGCAGCGAATAAAATGTACCTATCAAATGTGAATTGCTAACATCATTATGAAACCTCATTGCTCAGGTAGCTATTCTTACAATGAGAAACAATGGGCTTGGACATTAGGCGATGTCATTGGCGTTACAGCTGTTAATGTATCACGTGCGTCTGCAACAACGAAATACTACCACTGTCATTATTTCCTCCAAATGAAAAAAGAAAAGCGGTAGTTGTCGTGATTCTCCCATCATCTGCATTTTATCGCTACTGTTCTTTAAGAAGTGAACATGTCAAAGGATCGAGAATTAAAAGTAAAGTTGGATGTAAAGTCATGAAAGAATCCGCAACTAAAAGAGACAGTCACCACTGAATTCGAAACCAAAAACTAGGGTGTATTTCTTGATTTCTATATTCATTTGAACATAGATTCAAGCAGAGGATGATATTTGTTCCGATAATGAAGAATTTAGTTGTATATTTGTTGGGAAAGTGTTCGAAGAAATTAACTGAATCAATATTCAGCGTGTTTATTTTCCATTGTTTGCTGTATCTCTGTTCGATTCACGTAAGAGATTAGTATAAAAGTACGTTCATGTCATAAGGTGCCTCCGACAGAAACTTCACAAGACATTATAAAACTGCTCCCAAATTCAAGTTTTCATTCGGGTAGAAGCCCATGAGATATACAAGTACACTCCTTGGCTATGGGCCGATGTGTCAGCTGAGCTTACCTTCCACTGATGGCATTTGTAGTAATAATGTAGGGTGGGCAAATACTTGAGTGAGAAAATTTGAGTGGCGTAAGTGAAGTACAGTGAGAATTAATTTCTCCAGAATTATACCAGTTTTTTATTCATGGTGTAATCAACTAAGACACCACTATGGCTGTGTGATAAAATACTGAAATTATGATACA
The DNA here is from genome assembly GCF_046866305.1 of Octopus bimaculoides. Lineage (NCBI taxonomy): Eukaryota > Metazoa > Mollusca > Cephalopoda > Octopoda > Octopodidae > Octopus > Octopus bimaculoides. The sequence continues at coordinate 24,357,048 of NC_142936.1, read as the reverse complement.
GTAATTGGTAAGTTTTTGATCAGTTTTAATTTTGTGTGTGCAAACAAGAACTTTCAATAGCTACAGTAACTTTCTTTTACATTATAGATGAAACACCCATTTTCATATCATATACATATACGTACCCACACACACACATATGTACATACAGACATACGTACGTACGAATATACGTATGTTTACTGTAAAATGATGAGATGATGAGCATCGGGAATATATACGACAATTCGTTTTGAGTTATTGCTCTTCTTACAAGAAACTAATTTTTGCAATTTTTTTCTAAGACATTTCACAAAGAGTAATGAATATTAGAACCATAATTAATTTCTTTCTTAAGAAAAATTAACCTAAGCTTCTTACTGATTCCCATTTTGACTAATATTAAACTAATAATATGCTTATACTATAACACTCCTTATGAATATAATAGCCTCATCGAGGATATATTTCTACTTCGCTTCTTTTTGTAATTCAATATAAGATAGATTACAAATATTGGCTAAAA
>NC_142936.1:24326543-24344043 GCF_046866305.1 Octopus bimaculoides | reverse complement strand
ATTCCTCTATACACGATCATACAAAATCCTTTTTTTGCATTTATTTTTACTCTCACACACACACACACACACACACACACACACACACACACACACACACACACACACATATATATATATATATATATATAACGAGATAGTTTAATGAGGCCCAAAATGTTTTTGGGTAAGATTGATGTAGGTGATCAATATGAAAGTTTTAACAAAACAGCTATAGAGATTACAGCCAAGAATCTTTATACTTTTATTTAAATCTCTTGTCCCTTCATATTCCTGAAATTACAAGCAAGAAAATAGAATCATCAAATTCTAAAACGTGTATATTTCACCATTTCCACAAAACTGCGCGTGAACATTAAAGATCAATAAAATAAGAACACTGACTTAGAACCTGCATCGATATTGATTCCATTTGTCAAACAGAAAGAAAAGTACGTGACTTTTAGAATCGTTTTCGAAACAATCATCATTTATTTAATCTCCATGTCTACATTAGTTATATTTACCGAGTTCTAAACTCCATATTTGCAACAGAAATTCAAAACATAGATTTCCCTGGAAAATCATGATTGATCTCGTAGTCAAGACGTCAGTGATATCTTCCTGAGGTTACATTATTATTTGTCGCTCGCTTCTACACGTAAAACAACTTTTAATTTGAATACTAATATGTGCAGTAGAATCATTATTAAATTACTTTACCAAACTCTTTTAGATGTCTTTTCATACACACACACACACACACACACACACACACACACACACACATTTAAATTTTATCCCACATTCTGTGAACAATAGTAATGTTTTTTGTGGAGGATCACTACTCTGTAATGTAGGTTTCAAAAGTTCAGCACAGGACCAACATGTTCTGGGTAGGGGCTACTCGATTACATCGATCTCAATGCTCAACTGGTACTTATTTTATCGACTCCGGAAGGATGAAAGGCAAAGTCGATCTCGGTGGAATTTGAATAACTCAGAACGTAAAAACGGACGGAATGTCATTAAGTCACTTAGCGGTTCGGCAAAAGACCGATAGAATAAGTACTAGGGTTACAAAAAATAAGTCCCGGGGTCGATTTGATCCACTAAAGGCAGTGCTCCAGCATGGCCGCAGTCAAATGACTGAAACAAGTAAAAGAGTAAAAGAGTAAGTATTTTGTTCGGCGTGCTAACGATTCTACCAGCTCACCATATTACTGCCCCGGAATATTAACAATGTCAAAAGTTAAAAGGAAACGTCCATTGGACATCGGGTTAAATAGATAGTATCAGATATGTTTCTTCGAGCCATTCTCGTCAATGGTTACAGCTTTTGCTTGATATACATCGAAGAAGATATAGATATAGACAATGCTATTTGCAGAGTGCCCTTTTCGTGCTTAGTGCAAATTTTTCTAGGTTCTGTCTTGTCTTTTGATGATCTGGAGATGATAAAATCAGTATTTGCCCGAAAAGTTAGAAGCAAAAATAGTTAAATAACGTTACAGGAGTCAGCTCATGTCGACTGATATTGCTCGTCATCTTCCTTTGATCCAATCAAAACCGTCATGTTATGTGATGATGGCTGAAGATTTTCACTGACGTATATGTATGTCACGTGAATTATGTTACACTTGATTATATGGAAGGTTTCTATTTATTGAAATGACAAAAATAAAAATATTCAGTATATTCAGTAATATACTTAAGTTGCTTTCCTCATCTATTCGTTATATATGTGAATGTGTGTGTGCAATTATGCGTGCGCACAAACACACGCACACACACAGATGCATATATACGTACGTGTGTGTGCGTGTGTGCGTGTACGTGTGCGTGTGTGCGTGTACGTGTGCGTGTGTGTGTGTATAGTAAAATTTATTTGCCAACATAACGTGGCAGTTCTACATAGGACAATTCTACTACCTTTTAATGCCAAGAAAACAACTTTTCTAGCTAGTTATCGACACATGATCTGTGTCCGAGACAAACTGTAAGTAAGGGGGCTTATTACTCCCTTCTAGCCGTTAGCAGTACCAACAGATCAATGGTTTCTAGGTAATTTCCCGTCTTCAGTACTAGACAACCGCCTGGCTAGAGACAGAAGCCACCCGAACTTACAGTATACACTTATCGAAGTGACTGACAGTCACTGATCCCGTAAGGAGCAAAACAACGAATTCTAAATCTCTGAATGAGGTCTAATTAGTAACAGTATCGTGTAGTAAAGTTTATTTGCCAACATAACGTGACAGTCCTGCATAGGACTATGTTACTGCTTTTTAACCTCAAGAAAACACCTTTTCCAGCTTGTTAACGTCTGAGGCACACACACACACACACACACACACACACACACACACATACATAAATACATTTACATATATATATACATATATATCTACATATATATATATATATATATATATATATATATATATATATATATATATATATATATACACATGCATATATATAAACATATATGTATATATACGTTAGCATGATGGTTGTCTGCTCCTTATACAGAGTTTGACCACCTCCTGTACCTACACCTTAGCACCATCATGGCATCTGATATGGCTTTTTAAACCAGTCAATATTCTGAAAAGACATCCACATAGATTGCACCTCTGATTTGGACCACCAGTACCTGCAGAAAAGTTCTGCTTTTTGTAGATCTTAACATGTCTTTTGAGGTCTCCGTTGGATTTGCAAACCTTCTGGCATACACTGCATTCAAATGTGTGCACAGACATGTAGTCAGAATTGTTGGTGGAGGTTCGTTTTCCTTGCATCCGCAGATGAGATTTGAGGCCAGCCAAAGACAGGCATGGTCTGTCACAGACTGTGCACACAAAAAGGTCATTGTCATTCATCTTTTCGATCGTTACATTCTTCCTTGGATCTCTTTTGAGACTTACTTGCGTTATCCTGGCCTCTTGAAATGCTTTTACCCCACTCCACACCTTTGTTCGCCATACAACTCGATTCGAAGCAAGGGTTTCTATATCTTCTGGAACCGTTCCAAGTGACTTCATGGTAGTCCTTATGCCATCCTTAAACCTTTTTTTAGGTCTACGCCGATACCGTTTCTCCTCTGTAAGCTCACCATAAAACAGCTGTTTCGGCATGCGTTCATCTGCTATTCGAACAATATGGCCACACCATCTCAATTGGTTCCTCAAAATCATAGCTTCAATTGAGGTGATGCCTGCAGATGCAAGGACATCTGTGCTTGGAGTAAAAGAACTACATTTAATTTTTAAAACGCGATGAAGGCATTTTTGGTGGAATTGTTCTAACAATTTAAAATACCTTTCATAACAAGTCCGAGTTTCACAGGAATACAACAGGGATGGTAAGACAAATGATTTGTAAAGAACCAGATTTGTATTCTTATTTATATGTCGCTGGCACCAAACGCGTGACTCCAAGCCACCAAATGCTTTTGCTGCCCTTTGAATTCGCAGCTGTGTTTTCTGTATCAAGATTTCCATAATTTTAAACAGAGCTTCCAAGGTAGACGAACGAATCGACCACCTTGCTTAGATCTTGGGTGCATCCAGGTGGTTTTATGTTTATTATTCTGCTTAACAGAGTATTGGTGACAACCAGATTATTCTCAGTACAAACCGTCAAAAGAGCTACTCCATTTTTATTACATTTTCCAATCCCTTGTCGACCTAAAACAGGCCATGAAACATAGTCCTTTCCAACACTTGCACTGAAATCTCCCAATATCACCAGCTTGCCAGAAATTGGTACTCAATAATTGTGTTAGATCATCATAAAACTGTCCTACTGTTTCATCAGAATGGGACATTGTTGGTGCATAAATACTGACAACGGTAAGAAACCTACCTTTTGTCAGTTTAATACAGCATGACATGATCCGTTCAGATATACCACTTGGAAACTCTGCAATGGAGGATACTAATGTATTCTTCAGAGCAAACCCAACACCAGATTCTCTACGCTGGCCCTTTGGTAAGCCTCTCCAAAAGACAGTATATCCATAAGTAGGTTCATTTACTTGACCCTCACCAGAGAGACGAATTTCAGAGAGCGCAACTATATCAAGGGAATATTTCTTGAGCTCACATGCAATAAGTGCAACACGCCTTTCTGGTCTCTTGTTGAAATTATCATCAAGAAGTGTGCGCACATTCCAACAATCGAAATTCAAAGGATGTTTATTTTTACTTTTTCTTGAAGATTGTTTGACCATAGTGGAAGGATGACGACCGGGTCCAGCCTGTGATACACTGGGACACCTGCCGAGCCAGACCTGTTCCCCTGACGTTCCCAAGCCTTTTTTGCCATTTACTGAATCTGTTTTGGGACATTTTAGAGTAAGTTACAAGTGCATTTTTAGATTTCTGCCAACCAACCAATTAAATGATTTTACTAAGATTTGGAGTACAGGAAGTACCTGTGTAGATGAATAATTTCCAGTGGGTGTAGCTTGCACTGCACTACCTCCATCTATTGGGCCAAGAAGACTTTCGCCGGTATGACATGAAAATTGACAAAAGCAGGAACTTTCAAGGCCTCAGTTTTTATTTTGGAGATTTCCTTCTCCTAGGTAGATTACCAAGCAAGGATAAAGAGCTTCTACCTGCCCATGAGGTAAGCTATCCCATTCCAGACACCACACCGACACTCAGACACTCTATAAAGTGATCAAATATCACTCCGGTGACCGACGCGGAGTATCTCATTCATGAAAAAGAAAGGTACGATATGCGATTTGCAAATGTAAATAAAAATTATATATAAATATAAAAAAGTAAAAGATATGCAATACATATAAATATATATATAAAAGTAAAAATATACATATATACATATACATACAAAAAAAAATTATAAAAGTTATGATGTGTGAATAAGAATTACATATAAATGATATTGTATAAAGAAAAGTAAAAGATATGCAATTAAAAGATATAATATATATATATATATATATATATATATATATATATATATATATATATATATATATATATATATATATATAATATATATATATATATATATATATATATATATATATATATATATATATATATATATATATATATATGTATATATATATGCTGTAAACTATTGATACAATATTTAGGCATAAAAGAGGAACAAAACAATAAAGCTTGCTAAATTGTATATAAAAATATGTTATTATGTGTATGTATATAGACAGACAGACGGATACATATATACATACATACATGCATACATACATACATAAATACAGATAGATAGACATACATATATGCATATATATAGGAATATATACATATAATCATATATGCATGTATGTATGTGTATGGGCGTAAAGATATACTTTACACTCTCACACACACGCGCGCATGCACACAAAAACACCCACCTACACACACCCACAAATAAACCATAAATCGCAAAAAGAAAACAACAAAACACAAAAAAAAAACAACTTACTATACGTTTGACAAGCTGGATGGTGAATTGCCTCCCATTCTTTATTGGCACCATGATTCTCATCGGAAATACAACGTGTACCAAAATCCAACCCTGAAATTAATTTAATGTTTTGTATGATTACTTTTACGTACGACAACAGGAGACAACCAATCGGTGAATATTGATTTATTCATTGGGAATATGAATGTAATTGTTGACGGTTTCCCAAAGGACTGATCACAAACTGAGATACATTTCTATAATACCGGTTTTCTGCTTTCTCGCCTACGTTTTCCGCTTTTGCTGAAATTTTTGCAGATCTCTGAAAGAACCAGCCTGCATGTATAGATGCATGCACACATGCACACAAAAATACATGCATACATACACACATTCGTATCTCTTTTACTCTTTTATTTGTTTCAGTCATTTGACTGCGGCCATGCTGGAGCATCACCTTTAGTCGAGCAAATCGACCCCAGGACTTATTCTTTGGAAGCCTAGTACTTATTCGATCGGTCTCTATGGCCGAACCGCTAAGTTACGGGGACGTAAACACACCAGCGTCGGTTGTCGAGCGATGTTGGGGGGACAAACACAAACACACAAACACACACATACACACATTTATATATATACATATATACGACGGGCTTCTTTCAGTTTCCGTCTACCAAATCCACTCACAAGGCTTTGGTCGGCCCGAGGCTATAGTAGAAGACACCTGCCCAAGGTGCCACGCAGTGGGACTGAACCAGGAACCATGTAGTTGGTTAGCAAGCTACTTACCACACAGCCACTCCTGCGCCTATATATATATATATATATATATATATATATATATATATATATATATATATACATATATATATATACACATATATATATATATATATATATATATATATATATATATATATATATATATATATATATATATATATATATATATATATGTATATATATGTATATATATATATATATATATATATATATATATATATATACATATATATATATATATCTATATATATATATATATATATATATATATATATATATATATATATATATATATATATATATATATATATATATATATATGTATATATATGTATATATATATATATATATATATATATATATATATATATATATATATACCAGCAGATCATTGCCGAAATATTATGATATACCTTATCAGTATTATTTCAACCTGCAAACGGGCTCTCTAAAACAAATTATGAGTGTGTGTGTTTGTGTGTATACATATGTATGTATGTTTGTACTTATATATATATATATACATATACATATATAACATGAAGATGAAACGTCCTTGTTGAGCCATAGGATCATAAGGCTACTTTTCCCGAATTTAGTAGCGTATATATTTCCATCTTGAGCGGTCCAGCGAAGGATTACTGGTTTTTTGCCACCTGGGTGGTATATATACCTTCCTGAGTCTATAAATTATGATTACATCATCGGAATATGATGTGAAAAAATTAGACTTGTACACATACATACTGATATACACCACAGTATATTTCATGTTGCAGATACATGTGATGCATGTCACTATGTATAAGTGCGAACTCACCATTTTTTTCCTCTATCTACACCCACTGAAAGGCATTTGTAGAAAATTTCATCAAAAATATCCATCTTCCGAAAGTTATGAGGAAACAAAGGCTACCCTGTGAATTTTCCGAAATCTCTCCTTACCAAAGAAAAATGATTCACCACAAATTCCGACATAATCGGAATCTACACTATCTGAAGCATATCTGAAGCATTTCTTTGTAAATTATCCTTTTATTCTGGAAGTTGTGAGACAACAAAATCGATAGGGTGGGGTGAGGGTGTTATGTATGTGTGTAGGTATCTCAAGCAATGAAATATTAATTCTTAGTAGAACGCTGGCAAGACATGCACCAGGTGAAAATGTAAAATTTAAAGAACCTATAAGATGAAATATTGCAAAGCATTTGTTAACTGAACGTGCATTTAATATCTAAAAAAAGACAATGTATAAGAGCGATTACTGGATATCACTGTGCATGCGTTACCACAAGTCCATAATACACATGCATTTATATGACTCACAAGGCTTTGGTCAGCCCGGAGACATTTGCTCAAGTTGCCACGCTGCAAGGTTGACCTCGGAATCATGCGGTTGGGAAGCAATTGTTTTATAACACAGCCACTCCATACTTCATAATTTGTGTTTTGTTTCCAGTAACATTGATTTCTATCATAGGGAAGATTCCACTATCTCAAGTAATAATGATTTCAAATTTTGGCACAAGCCAGCAATTTCAAGGGAGGGCGTAAGTCAAGTATATCAACCCCAGGACTCAACTGGTACTGATTTCATCGACTCCGATAGTACGAAAGGTAAAGTCTACCTCGGTGGAATTTGAACTCAAAACGTAGACAGACGAAATGCCGCTAAGCATCTTTATCCAGTGCGGTAACGATTCTGCTAGCCCGCCACCTTACAATATTTTATCATATTAACATCTATGTATTTCTGTACAACAATGCCGTACTGTTATATAATATCTGAAGCATTATCAGTAAAACTTTATTATATATATTGTATATCAGAGGCACTCCCAGAATTCCCAGTCATAATAAGACATGAAGAGAATCGTCCATGCTTTATTGGAAAGACACAATCCTGTTTCTGATACATGAAGAACGACCGTTTAAATTCTTCGAAGGAAACGTCTGATTGTAGACACTGGATTCAAATAAGTAAAATTGAAGACGTATTTCTCATTGTGCAAACTTAAAAGTATCGGTAAGGAAAGAATATTTCTTCCTAATGACAAATAATTAGATATAACATATTCTAGATATTCAATAAGGCGGCTGATTGTCTCAGATATCGGCAATACAGTATTTCAAGAGCTTCGAAAATGATTTCTTTGACAGTTATATAGATATGCACGCGCACGCGCACAACTCACACACATACGAACAAGCATACACACACCACCAAGCATACAGAATATGCACTCGCACAAACATTTACATCTACACATTCGTACTTACATACTTGTAAACATATGTATATATATTAGTATGCTTGTATTTTATATGTTCATATACAAATATGTGTATGTGTGTGCACGCTTGTGTAGGCTTCACGTAAGTGTCTATAATCAAATATACGCATGTGATGGTAAGAAAAATGTATGGAAACACAGCGAAACAATAATGAGCACTTACACATTTATACAATCATACAGTCATCAATTGAATACTGACATAGATAAATGCACATGCAGATATAAATGTAATCGCACGTGGGCCGTTGGCAATTTTCACCCTTTTTCTTTGGACTGCTCCTTTTCTCTTTTCCGACGAAGAATTATGCTCGAAACGTTAAAAACTCTCTGTTTCACCGTGCAAACTAATACAATACGTGCCCACGTCCTCACTTTTTTTTTCTATTGTTTTCTCGTTTCGCTTTTAATTCGTGTTTTGAATTGTTCGTTCAACAAACAGAAAATATGACATACCTGCATATATATATACATATATATATATATATATATATATATATATATATATATATATATATATATGTGTGTGTGTGTGTGTGTGTGTGTGTGTGTGTGTGTGTGTATGTATATATATAAAAAAACTTGTAGTAAATAAACATACGAACATATACTACATACACAGACGAAAAGAAAACACAAAAGGTCACCAGCTCCCCTTCAGTTATTGGCCAGAGAGACAAGCGCAATTTCGGCCATTATCGATAATGATGCTTACACTCTGGAGGCACCAGCATGAAACATGACAGGAATGGGACCAAAACATAACAAAACATCAAATTCGAGTCAACGACTTTATATAACACCACTCTTCCATACATTTGATCATGGGTCTGGTCGCGATTGTCTGAGCTCCTCCCTTCTCTCAATTTCATTTCTCTCTCTCTCTCCTTCTCGCTGTCTGTCTTTCTCTGTTACCCTCCTCCCATTATCACGTGATCCGTGACAGCCTGAGGCGGTGTCATTCTTTTTCGCGTCGTGTATTTCGTGTGTGTATTTAGTATATGTTCGTATGTTTATTTACTCGGAGTTTTATCATGGCTACCGAATAAGTGTCATATATTTTTACAGATAAATTCCTCCATTTACATAATATCGAGATCTCTTTCTTTCTTTTGTTGTCCTTCCTGTCAATATATATATATATATATATATATATATATATATATATATATATATATATATATATATATATATATATATATATATATGTACATATGTGTATACAAAGATCAGGTAAATCCGTAATCAAATATATATGAATGGGCATAGGTGTGCGTTGTTACATTCACAGCTTTTAAAACACATATTCACATACGTTAAGACTCGCGTATATGAACAAGCTGATACACAAGAAACCAAGGAATACATACACATCGAACTAAACAAACTTATTTATACGTATTTATACACTCAAATACACACTTATTTGTATGTTCACATCGAATAGTTGTAGTGAGAATACTTGGTGTTGTGAGAAAAGCTGTAGGGTTAACAACGTAGTTAAACAGTGATGTATTTGTGAGAAAAGATGAATTTTAGGATGTAAATGTGAAGCCAGATGAACACTGGAATGTAGCTGTTAAGACATTACTTGCGAGATGAGATGTAGCTGTGATGGCAACTGGAGTTGCTAGATGAGCTATAGCTGTGAAAACAAGTTAACACTGAGGTATAGACGTGAAAGGAACCGAACACAGGGTCTAGTTGTGAGGACAACTAAAGATATCAGCATGCACCCATGTTATCTGAATTAGTAATTCAGAATTATTTCCCACCAAACGTAATTATGTCTAACAGACAACCTTGCATCTCTCTTTGTCTCTCTTCCTCTCACTCTCTCTTCCTCTCTCTCTCTCTTTCTCTCCCTCTCTCTTTCTGTCTGCCTGTCTGTCTGCCTGTCTGCCTGTCTGTCTGCCTGTCTGTCTCTCACTTTCTCTCAATCTCTCTAGTTCACCCTTTGTCTGACCTGTGTGTGTGTATATATATATATATATATATATATATATATATATATATATATATATATATATATATATATATATATCACCATGACAGATCGCTGACCAATACATTTATATTTTTCTCTCCTTGTTTCTCTCCTTATTTCTTACTGTGTTCCTTTCAGTTGAAGAGCATAGGCTCGAAACGTTAAAGACTTTCTCTATTCCCGAGCGTTAAACTAATACATCCATTTGTTGTTTACACCACCTGTCTTCGTCTGTTGTTTTTTTCATAAATTCTCCCATATATATATATATATATATATATATATATATATATATATATATATCTTGATCAACCTGAATTTGCGAGTGAAGCCTTATGTCAAAGGTGCTGCAAGGTAATATCAAATCTGAAGCCAAGTGATAGCGGGGTGATTTGTGTTATTAGTACCCACTTATCTGCCAGTATCTTCTAGTTAGATGAACACCACCGTTTGAGATGAAAATATTTTGTCCAGTGACTCTGAAAAGTGTAGGAAACAAGACGTCTACTATTTCCATGTCTACTATTTCTGCATAGTATTTGGGAAGTCTGCAGGGAAACATACTTTATCCGCAGAGAGTTGGTTGGTGACGGTGATTTTGCTGAACGGCCGACCAGTGTTTATCAATGTCGTAGTTTCTATGCACCGTCATCGAATGAAGACACCAACTTTTCGACATCAATGCATGAGTTTTGCAAGGTAATAAGCTTGTAATATGCCTATTTATTATCTGTCTAGACTACGTAATATCATCAGGAAAACCCATGTATGTTATTATAGCATCTTGATAAACATAAGAAAATGGATTTTGCTAGAGTAATGCAAAATTCTTTAATTTTCTAACACGCAACGTCCAGACAGAAAATGACTGGACATATCACAAAATTAAAGAACTTGGCTTTACTTTAACAATATCCACTCCCTCTCTTTATCAAGTTTCTACAATAACAGACATACATTATGCTGATGATGTTACTCTCTTCGCAAACACGATCTTAGAAGCAGCCATCTTTTTGGTTTATCATGCCTCGAAGTTTGAATATTTCTGTTATAATCATGGAAGGTTTATAATCACACTCCCCCAAAATTTAAAACTTGTGTACATACATACATGTATGTTTGTGTGTGTATGTATGCATGTATTTATACGCACATACACTCATACATACACACGTATATTTAAATATATATTGATGCATGTGCACATATATACAGATGTGTGTATGTGATTGTGTGAATGTGCTATCCTTTACGTGAAAACAAAAATAAGGTTCAGTAGCAGGAAACGCAAGTATGGAAAAATAGAAAATAAGCTAAAATGAAGGAAAAGTTAAAGAATATATATATATATATGTGTGTGTGTGTGTGTGTGTGTGTGTGTGTGTGTGTGTGTATGCGCGCGCGTACATGCGCGTGTATGTGTGTGAAATTATTAAAGTAAATATTATTTACGATAAATATTTACATAGCCACTTCCACTGACTACAGATCACCTGCATTTAGCAGCTCTGATTGTCACTCACTCACATTCCGTTTGTTGTTTTAATTTCCTTCTGCCACCGTGACCGACAGACCATGCATTGAGTTTTATCATATGTAAGATAAAATTAGTTTAGGGTTACGAAAGCAGAATAAACTTTCAAATACAAATGACAAACAGAATAACGAAGTAGAGACGCTGTAACTGCAAAAAAGAAGAAAAGCCGTTGGATAATTTAGAAAACTTCATTAATCAGTATGAAACAAATAAAAAGAAAGAAAACTAAGAAGAAAAGACGATTCAAGATCTTGTGGGATGATTTAGAAAGTAAATCGTATAAATTGGAACAAATTAAACAGCTTCAAACGCTAAAGTTTTACTCACAAAAAATGAATATATTAAATTATTTGTAGGTACGCAGTATTTCGTTATGCAAACGTAGTATACTATAAAGTATTTAACGTCTCGGATACGAAACGCCCGTAACAAAAATCAGTGCTGGCTATAATTACTATGGAATATTTGTAGAGATAACCTTAACAAGTGAAATAAAATGGATAAATACAAAGACACGTTGCGTATTATATATATATATAATGATATGTGTGTGCGCGTGTGTTTATGTGTGTGTGTGTGTGTGTGTGTGTGTGTGTGTGTGTGTGTGTGTGCGTGTGTGCAAGCTTGTATGTAACCATGTATGTATGTATCCATTTATATAAGACAGACAAACAAGTATATATTTTATATATATATATATAGATAGATAGATAGATAGATAGATAAAGTAATCTTTCACTGATGTATATCGATTAAGGGTGCACACGTCGGCGAAAATCGGTGCTCTTTCAACTGCAGACGTATTTTGTCTGATGGTTCTTAGTTATAGTCCCTCCTTTGTTCCCCGACATCAGAAATATAGTTAACCAGTTATTAGACTATTAGAAAAGCTGTAATTTACGACGCTATAATTCATTGTGATATAAATTATTTAAAATAATAAATAAATTCCTCGCTCGTTCTGTTGTTCTCTGCTTTGACCAGGACATTAAACCAGCATCTCTTGCACTTCAAAATACATTTTAGGAGAACTAATGTGTAAAAAGGGAACTATATTCGTGTTTCTTATTTTTCATTCCCGTTCATCATACAAGAAACGACTTTTCTGAGAGATGAGGAACGCAACATAATAGAATCCCGTGTGTTTTCCTATTGAAATATTCCATGTAAGAACGAAACATTTGTGGAATAGTTACTATAAGGAAGCGTTTAGGTCTAGTGTGTCGAAAGACTGCCGTCTCGATAGAATCAGTCTTCTATCTCTGTTGAAACCTTGCAATGGTGATTTCTGATTTAGGCATAATTCCAGCAGTTTTGAGAAGGGTGATTAGTCAATACCCTCAATCCTATTGCTTCACTGCTACCTTATTTTATGTACCCCATACGGACTGAAAAGCAGAGATGACCTGGCAAGAATTGAACTCAGAACGTAGGGTCACAAGAAATACTGGATGACATTTCTTCTGACGTCCTGGAGATTTCACCAACTTGCTGCTGTTCTCAAACCTTATAATTGAACGTACTATGAACTGGTAATGATGATGTTCACGCTGTTACTGCTACTGTTGCTGCTACTGCTGCAGACGATAACGACGACGATGGTTTTGATGTTAATAATGATGATGCAAAATCCCATAAAGTGATTGTGTATCGCTAAAGATTTTGCCTTTGCTGTAATGTATCTAGAACAAGGCAGCTCTCTTGAAAAAATACCATATAGTGTGTAGTTGCAAATACAGTCAGTCATACGTTCTCTTGTAACTTATACTGTAAAGAGTTATCAGCCCTTTATTGTCTTCCGTGACTATATCGAATCGGCAATAGGAATACTTGAAGTCTTTATCTCACACAAATATGGACCAGTGTAAAACAGACAACCGCACTGGTACCAGTCGAAGTCGGCAGAATTCAATTAGCTGTGATTCTTTGAAATACGTAGCAATACGTATTATGAAATATTCGAAATTGTTTAAATATTGATTTCAAATATTGGCACAAGGCCAGCAATTTCGGATTTGGGTGAGGTAAGTCGATTACACCGACACCATTGTTCAACTGGTACTTATTCTATCGACTCCGAAAGAATGAAAGACAAAGTCAGCCTCGGCGAAATTTGGACTGTTTAGACATTAAACACTATTAGAAGAGGCATTTGGAATACTTCTATTTACTTGAGAGCAACTAATGGTGCAATGTGTTTCAAATTTTTTTAATACTTACGGCGGTCATGTTTCGAGAAGAAGTCTGCAAGGTAAAGAGAAAGAAAAATACATTTAAAAATATGCTGCAAGTTATACTGTCTTCATATTGATTAAATGAGAAGAAAACTACATGGTTGCGAGGATTGTTCGATGAATCGTATACATAATGAAATATTGTATAACATCTATAACATTGTACTGCGTTGCCTGATCACAATAACAAGTAAAGAAAATTTCTAAGAATAATACCTGTACCATTTTCTTATCAAATTCCCGCATCGGTTGAAACGTTGTTCCTAATTTACCGGAAAAATAATTAACAAATGCAGTGCATAATTAACTTGAATCTAATTGAAAAACTACCTTTTTATATATTTTCTTTCTTACTTTTATCTCTTTACATATCTCTCAGACTCACTTGCCTGTAAGAATGAGAGATACATTTATTAATCATCGACGAAACTTCTTTGTGGTCTTCCGACATGCTAGAAATAACAGTCTAACTTCTCTCTGCTCAGAAACTAGTGTCTTAAACAAGTAATGAACACATTAGATAAAATAACTTAATATACCTTGGAAAAGATTGAATTGTCATGGCTAGTAAGACTTTGATCACAGGTCTGGTCGATCAGAAGCAAAGTTATTTTTCACTTTCAATATATTCAAAAGGCCGATATCCTGCTTGCCACTTATGTGGAAATTATTGACTGGAATAGTCGCAGAGTCAATGTACGGACATCTGGAAAAAATGGAGCCCTGCCACATGAGCAGAAGGGTTGCACGCGTAAGTGCAGAGGTACCAAGGATCAACTCCTGGTAGACAAAACTGTACTTAGAGACTGCAAGAGGAGGAAAACTAACTCAGCCATGTCATGGATCGATTATAGTAATGCGTATGATATGATCCCATATTCTTGGATTGTGGAGTGTATGAACCTGTTTGGGATTGCATCGAATGTTGAGCGATTGCTTGGAAAAAGTATGGCGAAGTGGAGGACGGAACTGACAGCATATGGAAGAAGTTTAGGGACAATAGAAATCAGGAGAGACATATTCTAAGGGGACTGCCTGTCCCCACTGATCTTTGTACTGTGCATGATAGCACTAATACTGATTCTGAGAAAAGCAAAATTTGGGAATGTATTTAAGAGCCACCAACAAAAAGCCAACCACTTGTTATTTATGCATGACCTAAAACGTTATGGTAAAGAGGAATCCCAAGTCAGTTTCCTAGTTGATACGATGTATACTTTCAGTGCTGATATCAATAGAATTCAGACAGAAAAAGTGTGGTATAAAGAGATTTAGTTCAAGGGTACTGGCTAAAGAAATTCAGTAGTTTACATGGGAGGCTGAGGGAACAACTTCAGGATTGCCTTAATGGAGGAATAATACCAGATTGGATGACTAGAAGGAGGAAAATACTCATTATGTATGATAAGAGCAAGTAACTATAGTAACTATAAACTATAAACCAATCACTTGTTTACTATTAGTATGGAAGCTGTTAGAAGGAATGCTTTCAGAAAGCATTTACGAGTACCTTGACAACCAGAATGTACTACCAGAACAACAGAAAGGTTGCAGGAAGAAGGCTAGAGGAACGCTTGGTCTATTATATATATATAAACAAAGCAGTTCTAAATGAAGTAAAGGCTAGAAAGAAAAATCTAACAATAGCATGGATAGATTATAGGAAAGCCTATGACATGATCTCACACTCATGGATAAGTGAATGTTTAAGTATATTCTGTATATCAGACAACATAACATAATTAATTAGCTTTAGCCCGAAGAAATGGAAAGTAGATCTCTACTCAGGTGACACACTGTTAGGGAAAGTTAATATCAAAAGAGGAATTTTCCAGGGGGACTCGTTGTCCCCTTTAATATTTGTCGTATATTTGATTCCCCTCAGTTTAGGAAGGCAAAGGCAGGGTTCAGAAATAGTAAGGGAAAAATTAACCATTTGCTCTATATGGATGATCTGAATCTTTTTAGCAAGAATGAAAAAGAGATAGCGTCCTTAATACAGACTGCAAGGCTCTTCAGCAAAAAATAGGCATGGCATTTGACATAGACAAGTGTGCAATATTAGTCATGAGAAGGGGACAGGTAGTCAACAGTGAAGGCATCCAATTACCAGATGACCAGACATTAAAATCATTGAAAGGAGAAGAGAGCTTATAAGTATCTAGGAGTATTAGAATCTGACAGAGTACTAACTACAGAAATGAAAACGAAAATTGAGAAGGAGTACATCAGAAGGGTGTGGGAGCTAATGAAATCAAAGCTAAATGGTGCGAATCTAGTGAAGGCTGTAAATACTAGAGCAGTATCGTTACTTAGATACTCAGACACGTTTGTAGATAGGACAAAACTGAATTAGCAAAGCTAGACAGAAGAACTAGGAAGGAATTCCATATGAATGGAGGACTCCACCCTAGGGCAGGAGTTGCAATATTATACCTACCTAGAAAGGAAGTTGGAAGAGGGTTAATATTAGTAGAAGACTGCATGGAGTTAACTAGACTAGATATGGATTCCTATGTGGGTAATAGTGAAGAAAGTTTATTAAAAGTTGCTAGAGACACAGCAAGACATAAGGAAACCAAAGCACCAATGGAAGTTAAAAAACAGAAAAAAGAACAGAATTTATCTGACTGGTAGGAAAAGGTGTTCCATTGTAAATTCCCAAAGAGAGTTTCAGCAAATAATAGTAGTGAGGCATGGATAGGGCTTCAGAAAGGAAAGCTGAAGAGGGAGACAGAAAGTTTGTTAATAGCTGCACAAGATCAAGCATTAAGGACTAATTGGATAAAATCCAAGACAGACAATAACCAAGTAGATTCCCAATGTAGATTATGCAAATCAAAAGAGGAAAGCGTCACTCATATAGTAAGCATGCTGACACAGAAAGATTACAAGAAAGGAATCCACTGGGAAGAGGAATCCACTGGGAGTTATGCAGAAAGCTAGGGCTTGAACATACTAATAAATGGTATGAACATGAACCTAGTAAAGTACTAGAAAGTAAGAAGTACAAGATGTTGTGTGACTTTGACATTCAGACTGACAGAGTAATAGAAGCTAGAAGGCCTGATTTGGTAGTAGTAGATTAGAAAGTGCCAGATAATTGACCTTACAATTCCAAATGATGAAAAACTTAATATGAAAAGTATAGAAAAAATTGCAACGTTCCAGGACCTAGCCATTGAATTATAGATACTATGGAAAGTGCGGGTAAAATGTATCCCAGTAG
>NC_142936.1:24274043-24324043 GCF_046866305.1 Octopus bimaculoides | reverse complement strand
AATCTAAAAACAGAAACAATTCCTAACATAGTAGGTGCCTTAGGTATAATAAAAAAATATTCAGACAAATACATAACAAAAACACCAGGACTTACAAATATATATAACATACAGAAAATTGCACTACTGGGTACTGCACACATTCTACGCAAAACACTTTCAATACAGTAAACATAAGAGCACCACAGCAAACCACAGCACATACCCAAGGCGCACAGAGCTGCGCTCGGTAGTGAAGTGAAAGCACGTTATAAAAATAAAACTACTGAATAATAATAATAATAATAATGATAATGATAATAATAATAGTAATAGTAATAATAATAATAATAATAATAATAATAATAATAATAATAATAATAATAATAATAATAATCATTCTTTTATTCTTCTCTTCCTTATATTCTACTCTCTTTCCCTCTCTCACTTTCTCCCCCTCTCTCTCTCTCCCTCTCTGTCTTCTGCTTTCTCTTTGTTACTATCTATCTCCTTTTTCTATTTTCCAGTGTTCTTCAAAAATCCAATTACAACTCCTTTTATTTTCACATACAAAAATGACATCTATGGCTTCAGAAGGCGCTATCGAATATTTCCACACGTTTCCATCTTGAATTTTACAGATCTTTCCCAACTTTTCATTAGTTGTAACGTAAAATCTGATTTCCACACACACACACAAACACACACACACACACACACACACACACACACGTTTCCTACACTTGTACTGAGGCATACTACAGAATTTCGATTTGGATATATTTGGGGTACTTAAATGTATTCATGACTTTTTGCATCTGCATTTCCATGGGTATGTCTAAGTATTTCATTTATTTTCGTTTTGTGTTCCTCGCTGATGAAGGAAGAATCCGTTTTTGGATTAATCCAGAAATCGGAACCGATTCGGAGATAACTATATCATTATGAATTTCTGTTCGCTTGCTTTTTTGTGGTTTGACGGTTTAGCGTCTATTTTTCAGCATATTGGCAAAGAAATTTTTTTCTTTTTGCCCTTATGTATAATTTTATAATTTTCACATTAAAAGGTATTTTTCATATGCTGGCCACTGATAAAATGTTTTAATAAAATTTTCTTCTTATATTAGAAGTATATATATATATATATATTTATTATATACTTTTATTAAAGCTGCAAAATTATCACAAGACTGTTACTCAGAGTTTCACGTTCCCGTTCATCGAATAGTTGTGACGGACGGGAACGTGAGTAACAGTCTTGTAATAATTTTGACCTCTAATAAAAGCATATTACTCTACCTTCAGTATTCGTGTACTATTTTTCCACCTTGTTTTATATTTATGTGCTCACCTGATTGTGTGTGTGTGTGTGCGCATGTATATATATATACATTTATATATATATATTGTTGTACTTGGGGATGGTCATATTGCCAGTTTAGCCAATAAAAACACACGCACTGTATATTCGGTGTTAATTTGCTTTAGCTTTATATTACATTAATCTTAATCTTATTTCGGCCAGAGTTCTTTCGTCACACTTCTGTATATATGTATGTACATAAAACACAGAGAGAGAGATGAGATCATATTCTTTTTTAAATTGATAAGAGCAGTATTTGGAGGTATGGAAATGTACTTGTAGTAAAAACAGCAAAGAGCAGATTAGTGGACTGAACATTTTACTTAAATGAGATCTTAAAGTAGTAGAGATACTTTGCACTAATAATATGTTACCACCATTATAAGCTATTATAGGTCCTGCCTAAGAAAATTAATATTGTGTTTGGATAAACAAAAGACATTTCTGCGAAGAAGAAGGCATCATTGCCACGTATTGTAGAATTTTGAATCAAATACATAATGAATTCTGTGTTTTGAAGAACGGTACTCTCTTACTCTTTCTCTCTCTCTGTTCCTCCTTCCCTCCTTCCCTTCCCTCCTTCCCTTCCCTCCTTCCCTTCCCTCCTTCCCTTCCCTCCTTCCCTTCCCTCCCCCCTCCTTCCTTCCTTCCTTCCTGCCTGCCTTCTTCCTTCCTTCTTCCTTCCTTCCTTCCTTCCTTCCTTCCTTCCTTCCTTCCTTCCTTCCTCCCCCTTCATGCTACGA
Organism: Octopus bimaculoides; assembly: GCF_046866305.1. Lineage (NCBI taxonomy): Eukaryota > Metazoa > Mollusca > Cephalopoda > Octopoda > Octopodidae > Octopus > Octopus bimaculoides. Next base: position 24,321,958 of record NC_142936.1, on the reverse strand, counting down.
GTTCAGATTCCGCATTCCACCATGACAAAACAAGTACTAATAACATAGTGAGTACATCGAGCCAAAATTTCTTTAAAAGGAATGAAACTTCATTTTCAACCGAGTCAACATTTTTTTTTACTGAATGGACGTTTCAGAGTTAGGAAACAATATGACGGTGTTAACAAGACATTAGGATGATGAGGAAGAATGCAAATAGCTTACTTACGGTTTTTTAAAAGACTGATCTTTTGATATCCTCCACATTCCTGAAATGGATTATCTTCGCACCTTAAAAAACATGGCTCCACTTTAGTACTTGCGTCTGGTCCTTTGTCGACGCAGTGGCAGATATTTCTAAATTAAGCAAACGCATACAGCTTCAATCAAATGATACATAAGTTTAAGTTTGTCTATATGCGTGTATGTGTGCATGTTTGTGTTGGTATGTATGTATGTATGTATGTATGTATGTATGTATGTATGTATGTATGCCATTATTCAGTTTTATTTCAAGATTTCTCGCCAATAGAGAAAGAGCCGGTTTCTAACCTAGACCCAAGGCTCCTTCATTGGAATTTCAACATCAACAGGATATTTTGAAGAGCAGTATGTATATATGTATGTAGTACCAAATTTATATTCGGGAATACACCTTGTAATATGTTATTTAAAGCCCGTCCGCAGTATTCGACTACCTGATGTCAACAACAGTGTGTAAGTATATGCCACTGGATTTATTTCAGGAATTCCTTTGTGTCCATAAAGTTTATGTGAAAAATGTGGGAGGCAGAAAATGGAATTCCCAAGACTCTTAATTCAAAACCACTACGATCGTTTCGACCCATCATACCCCGAAACCTTACAGGTGAGACAATTTACAAACAATAGTCATGCATCAAAGGTTCAGATGTGCTTCCTCGGGTGAGTTTTAAACAAGTACCTCAACTTTTACTTGCCGTTTTGCTTATTACATTTTAGTTAGTGTAGCATACTCCTGTCTCCATAAGGGACTGAGGTATAATAAAAGAATTCTTCTCATATAAGCAATGAAATAAAATATTCAAGAATAAAAGAATAAGGGAACAGAAAATAAAATAGAATAAAATCTAATACACCGATAATAAGGCAGCACACTTTGTATGCATGCAGGCATGTACGTATGTATGTATGTATGTATGTATGTATGTATGTATGTATGTATGTATGTATGTATAATTCTATTTCAAATGCTGAATTTACATCTATTCTAGATGTGTGAATGTGCGTGTGTGTGTGTGTGTGAGTGTGTGTGTGTGTGTGTGTGTATAGATAGCTGTATATTTAACTCTAAATCCCATAATTAAATGAGTAGTTTTATGAGCACTGAAAACGTAACGTTTATATAGCGTACCAAAGGAAAGTCTGTTATTTGCACTCAGTATATGCATCAATAAACTAAATCGCTTACTATACATACATACATACACACACACACACACACACACACACACACACACACACACACACACACACACACACACACACACACACACACACACACACACATATATATATATATATATATATATACATATACATATACATATTTATGCGTGTATTATGTCACTACGTTGCTATATAACACACACATACATACACATATACACGCATTCGCACGCCCACACACCATATGTCGTTCTAAACCGGTGGTTCTCAATCAATTTTTACCTGTGGACCCCCTTCGATACCTATTCTACTCGGTTAGACCTTCAAAGCCATTTGCTGTTTGAAAAATCCAATTCGATTGTTTTATAATTAAACGTTATTTGTAATTAGTAATTGTGTAAAAAAAATTATCAAGATATTTTGTGTATCGTAGAAGTATAACCAATTTATTTGCTCATAAATTTTAACAAAATCTTATGTAGACCCCCAAGGGTAATGGTTGAGAAGTGCTGTTCTAAACAAACACCATCATCAAATACTGAATATCAGGTGAGTTTCAACTTAACAATCTACTGTTGAGCAATGAATTAACATTACTTGTATATAATTCCTGCGAATCTTCTCTTCAATTTTCTGCAATGTTTAAAGCACTGGGGGTGACCAGTTGTGAGAGGAATTGATGAATGTTGATAGGCCGCTAGTTCTTGGGCAGCTTTGTTGTATCGATAACAGCCAATATATACTGTAAAAAGAATACATTGATGAAGAAGAGTTTAAAACATGAAACAAATTTCTGCAAAATAAATCAAATAAAAAGTTGACAACATGCCGACATTATTTACTGACTGTAAGCTTGTAAAAGCTAATATTTTATATATGTGCTAGCAAGCAGTTGTAGAAGCAAAGAGAAATCTTGTAGAGCTAGTAGAAGCTAATTTATATAAAATGTACGGAGTATGCTGGTAAATAAATATCGGAGAAAGAAGTACTCAATACAGAACAGAGGGCGATAGTTCATTTAGGCTGCGGAACCAATTTAACTATAACATATACACGATGTGATCCAAGTATTAGAAGACATTGTGTGTGTGTGTGTGTGTGTGTGTGTGTGTGTGTGTGTGTGTGTGTGTGTGCGTGTGTGCGTGCGTGTGTGTTTGTATGCGTGCGTGTGCGTGCGTGTGTGTACGAAATGCGTTCAAAAAGTATCCGACTTAACTTTTTACCACACCAAAACTAATGCCGTGTGTGGAAAACTACTTGGGTGGGAGGTAAAGGCATCCTTTCTGCGCATGCATGAGAAATTTCGAACCGATAGTTCGAACCTGGTTGTTACAAAGTACAGACGTGTAATGCGTACTCGTCAGATTTTTGTTTTCACGCAAGATAACCAAACGCATCGAGCAGAGATCATAAACACATGTCTCATCACCTGTAATGCAGTGATGATGATCTTCATGGTCTATTTTATACATACATGCATACATACATACATACATACATACATACATACATGGTGGTTGTCTACTTCTTATGCAAAGACTGACCACTTCTTGTACTTACACCTTAAATCGATCATGGGGCCTGATGTAGCCTTTTAAACCAGACAATGTATTGAAAAGACACCCACATAGTTTGCATATCTGATTTGGACCACGAAGAGCTGCAGTTAAATTCTGATCTTTGTAGATCTTAAAATATCTTTTGAGAGCCCCGTTAGACTTGCAGACCTTATGGCATAAACGGCATTTAAAGACATAGTTATAGTGGCAACGCATAGACTTTAAATACTATGTTATAATGAAAACAAAAAGGTTTTATTTAGATAATTTCTTATATTGATTCTATACACACTTCATAAAAATGCCAGATGTTGGTGAGACGTCATAGGAATGTAAAAGTTGAGGGAACTTTACGAAATGGAAACTCCCTTTAGTTAATTCCATCGGCAAATTTGTGAGTCCATCAATCTATGTAAGTAGAATTTATGTTGTTCAAATGAATTTGGAGATGTTTTCTACAAATGTGACCATCAATATCGTCATAATTCTAAGACAGGTGCAACAATAAATTTTTACCTCAAAGTTACCCTTACCAGACGAGCATCTGAAGCTACACATAGAAATAAACGCTATGGGAAACAAACGGCATGAATGTACTGTTACACCCGTCTTATTTGAAGGTGAAAATTGTGAAATTTGTTTTCCTTACGGTTTCTGTTGTGTTTTGGGCGAATGACCATCAAAACCGTAAAAAAATATCTGATTCTTTTGATAAACCACACGTTCAAAATGGCACGAATGCAACTGTAAAAATTTACTAAAAGTATTCAACCACACGGAGCTGCACTTTTTACAGTAGTAAACAACCCCACAGTTTTCTTCTCATTCTAGAGTTCAGTAAATGTCGCCAAACATCGTCCGAACATCGTCCAACAGGGTTTGATGTAATTGACTGACTCCTCCCACAAAAGTTTCAGGCCTTGTACATATAATAGAAAAGATTTTATAGCTTTGCGGATTAGGTAGAGTCAAGGATAATATTTTTTTCTTCTGAACAAAGAACTAAATTACTCCAATGATTAAATACGAATTGAATTATATTTACGTATATGGAGAAAACGTAAACTTTTACTATCAATTTTAGAATTATTACATCCGACTTCAGTGGAACAAATATCACGTGAAACAATGTTGTAAAGCTGAATGTTAACATTACAACTATCTAAGGTGGCAAGCTGGAAGAATCGTAAGCACACCGGACAAAATACTTAGTAGCATTTCTTCCGGTTTTACATACTAAGTTCAAATTCCGTTGAAGTCACCTTTGTCTTTCATAATTCCAGGATCGATAAAATAAGTACCAGTGCTGGAGTCGATGTAATCGACAGTCTCCTAGTTCCAAATTTTCAGGCCTTTTGCCTATTGTAGGCGAGGGCTTACCTGAATAACGACTGATTTCCGACGGTTTTGCTAGTAAGATTCATTCAAAACACATCAAAAGCCAGAGAAAAAACAAATTTCATCTTCAAATGGTGACGGATGTAATAGCAAAAATTTACGAAAACGAAAATAGCACAAAGACTCATGATAAAGAAAAGAAAATAATGAGATCTTATACATACTTGGGGCTTTTCCTGCGTGACAATTGACGTAAAATGCGAGTTTTAGTAAAGTTATAAACGAAAGTTTAAACATTCCGTATTTCAGAACACCACATCTGATACAATACTGAACTTCGATTTAACAATATGGAGTCGCTTTTCTACGAAGAACGCTATTACATTGGTTGCTAGGAACGACGTAACAAACAAAGTCGCGTGCATCCACTTTGTGCATATATATATATATATAAAACATACGCATACATGTATTCGTGGGTATATACACATACACACACCCACACACACACATGTACATACATACTCACATATTTGCATGTGTGTAGAGATAGATAGATAGATGCGTATATATGTGTGTGCGTGTATGCGCGTGTGCACGTGTGTGTCTGCGTATGCATGTATGTGTGTATATATATAAGCATGCATTAATATGCATATATATATATATATATATACATGCATAATGAAACATAAAAATCTGCGCATATACATACATATATCATACATACATACAGTTATATATGTTACATACACACACACACACACACACACACACACACACACACACACACACACACACACATATATATATATATATATATTATGCATGTATTCTCATGCATATAGTTACATATCTAGACATGCTTGTATATATTTAAATACTAGACTTCTGGAAAGTTTTACAGATTTTTTGTTCCAGTGATGGATTGGATCTGTAGTCTTCGAATTAGCTTTCCCCTTTCTGGTTTTGAGAAGCTTAATTTCTCAAGATAGGTATTTAGGCAGTGTGCTGCATATTCCAGCACCGAAATAATTACAGGTATAAACCTAAACTTGTAGTCTGGATAGAGTAACAGCAGATTTCTCAATAGTTCACCGATTGTATGTATGTATGTATGTATGTATGTATGTATGTATGTATGTACGTGTGTGTGTGTGTGTGTGCGTGTGTGTGTGTGTGTACGCTTCTATTTTTAATCATTTGGAGTCTCCTTTAAGCTAATATTAAACAAAACAGTATCACATTTTAAACTGTATCGCTTACAGATTGTATTCTTAATGTGCGTGTTAGCTGGTTGGATCCGTCATTTAAGCATTTCCTCACAAAAAACTGGTACATTTGTACCAGTTACCATTGGTATAAATGAGAACTTCGAAGCTGCTGGCCGTAGTTACCCTCTTTCTCTTTGATGTTCTAGGAGACATCCACGTCAGCAAGGCAGGTAATCTCTTTGGAGGGACACAATTTTTTACGTCTGTCTCAAACTACGATATCCGGTAGGTTATATTTGCTCTTAGTGGCAGTTTTGATGTGAATGTTGATGTTTATGCATATTTTCAATAATAGGGGATGTTTTCAATCTTTATACCTGGAGTCTGTTTTTTAGATGGCATTCAATATTATTTAAGTCATGTCGCATTGAGAAGTAGCACCTTAATGATATTTTTGTGTAGCTGATGATGATATGGGTGATGTCTTCAACAGAAATGTGACATAATAGACAGTTTTGGTTGTATCTCGGATTTTCAAGGGATTTACTACGTATTTTGTTTATTAGGCAATTTGTAGCTATCACTTGCACTTGGATTTCAAATCCATAACGTTCGAAGTGTTATGTGTAGCTGCAATCACGAGTTCGAGAAAGGCTACACTTCCTGTCAGTATTAGTGTCATCTTCAGGTTTTCCAGAAACATACCCATGCGTAATGTTTTTAGTGCACTGGATGGTATGTATGTATACATATGTATATATATAAAACAAATAATAAATGAGTATATGCATATATACGTACAAGTATGTGCATACCTACATCTACCTGTATATATAGGTGCATATCTGGGTACAGTACATTGCAAACAAAACATAGACAAAAAAATAATAATAACCAGAGTACAGAAAACACACAGGCCACATAGACAACATTTTTCTTCATCAGCTGCCTCCATTCTAACACAGGCGTTTCATATATATAGGCGTAGGAATGGCTGTGTGGTAAGTAGCTTGCTTACGAACCACATGGTTCCGGGTTTAATCCCACTGCATGACACCTTGGGCAAGTGTCTTCTAATATAGCCTTGGGCCGACCAAAGCCTTGTGAGTGGATTTGGTAGACGGAAACTGAAAGAAGCCCGTCGTATATATATATATATATATGTATGTATGTATGTATGTATGTATGTGTGTGTGTATATGTTTGTGTGTCTGTGTTTGTCCCTCCAACATCGCTTGACAACCGATGCTGGTGTGTTTACGTCCCGGAATTTAGCGGTTCGGCAAAAGAGACCAATAGAATAAGTACTAGACTTACAAAGAATAAGTCGTCCTGGGGTCGATTTGCTCGACTAAAGGCGGTGCTCCAGGATGGCTGCAGTCGAATGACTGAAACAAGTAAAAGAGTAAAAGAGTATATATATATATATATATATATACTAGGTCCTCAATTTTATTTTGTGTGTCTCTATTATTAACATCAATTTAGTGAGATGGTCTGCGTTCTCAGATGTCATCGTTGCTGCAGATCAGGAGCAAGCCTTGTAACCTACATTCGAACCTGCCAGAGATGATTACTGAACAAGAATAGACATCATATATTATTGCGACTGACAAGAAAATAACATTTTAATATTCAATATTTTATATCTTCTATCTATCCACCGATGTGGATAGATAGAATACATCGGTGGCTGAACGGAAGAGGGAAGGCTTATATTAGATATGATAATAAACTTAACATAGATAGAAAGATAAATATTTCAATGAAAGTGAAATAACTTAGCAAAATAGCAGTGGATATTATTATTATTTGTTTAAATTTGTAATTTGAACTTTGCTTTGACAGCAAGAGAAGTAGATATAAACAAACATCTGAACTGAAATAATCTTGGTTGGCAAACAACTTGGAATGAGATTTTTTTTACTGAAAACTATAATGACGGTGGTGAATGATAGTGGTGGTGATGATGGTGCTGGTAAATATGGCGGTGGTAAGTGAAAAGTGATTTTTTTTTCTTTAATTGAATTAATGTTTTATATCACGTATCATACACCATAATTTATCGTCTGCTCGATTGAGAATTCATGTTAGTTTATGAAATATGGATGACAGACGACGTTAGCTTACAAGAGAAAGAATGAGACGTTATAGGCCACGACGTAAAGAGAAGCAGAGAGGCGAAACACTAGAACAAGCACGGGTGCATCAGCATATAGAAGAGAAAATATGAATCAAAGAGTATAGAGTGAATACTTACAACAGATAAGGAAACGTTCAAAATAGAATATAAAATGAAAATGAGAACGTCAAAAAAACGGTAAACTTATGGCTGAAAGTTACGACAATAGTAACATGAATATTCTTTATAATTATTGTGAAGCTCTAAGATTTAAACAGCTGAGAGAATGGGTAAGTCATGCCCCTTCAGTTACAACCTTATCCAGGAGAACTGAAACGTATTTTTAAATGAAAATAATGCAAAATATATCTATAATAATAAAAGCAAAATTCTGTCTGTCCGTCTGGACCCCTGTATCTCAGTCTACATTTGCTCTACATAGACGTGTTATACTGTTTTGGGATCAGGATGATCCTAGGATTGAAAATCTGCCTTTCACTTGGTTCTTGAAAATCCAGCATCGGGATATGATTTAAAAGCATTTGAGTTGATATTTCTAGCAGGTAAACCTTGGCTGATTCACGCCATCTTGGTTGGTGTTCGTCAGATGATGTCAGAGATCAAGGGGGAGATAAATGACATTCGCTTCGGTAATTTTACCCCGAGAAAAGAACTTTGGCACGAATTGACCAACAATTGGAATTGAAGTTGGGATTGTAACAATAGAACGAATACATTAGAAAATTAATTCTCATCAGTCCTTAACCTCTGATCAAGCACCACCGGGGCATATTGTCATTCTAGACGTATTATATTCATGCTACTTGATGTTAAATTAAGTTTTGTTTTCACATCTTTACCACCACCATTTGTCAGATCTTTCCTGGCTAAAGAACGTCTTTAACATAGCTATCTATGGCCTCATTTCCTTGGAAGTAACTAGCTTTATACTCCCTAAAATGTTCTGGGAAGTGTAAAAATATCCAAAAATGCAACTTATTTTAAATTACAGAAATGTACTTCCTTTGCTTGAAATACAAGAGTACTAAAGAAAATTTTTTAAATTCAAATTCTTCAACAAAAGAATTTGAGTGGAGATGTACACCGAAACTCACAGTTAGGGGTGACAATTGTGAAAAAATATAGCGTTTTGAAAAAAAAGGTAAATGTGAAGAATAACGGCCTATTTTCGTGAAAGCGCTGGCTGCAAACACAGCAGATTCATAATTAATGTAAACTCTTATACATCATTGAATAATTCATATAATTTTTTAAAATTTGGTTAGTCAAATACTTCTAAGTTATAGAAATGTCATTTTCTCATAAAGCATACTTTGAAAATGGAAGTATTACTGACCTTTACAACATTATTTTATCTTAAAAGTTAATGGGTTTTTAATATGGTTTCTAATTGATTATAAGTTACTGTGGCTTTTGCTTTTAAAACTCTAATCGTAATTTATGCGCTTTTCAATTTAAAATGCCATTTTCTTGGTTTGTTTTCATTTCCGCATTTCAAGTAATCTGATATATTTTTGCACTTTATACTTGATCTATTAATGTAAACCGATACTTATTTTATGCAATCCCTTTTCTTCGAAATATACGCAGTAATTTTCCACATTTAGTGATTTTTTTCTAGAAAGATAAATTGATAACGAATTTGGAAAATAAAGCAAAAATATAATTTTATAGGTTTCAGAAGAGGAATTTATAAATGGCGATATATTTTATTTCTGTTTAATAATTAAAAAATCAAATGAATATCAGCACGTATCGATTCGCCATTTTAATGTAAAATAATTGAAGGGATTTGCACTTATATAAAATTACTTTAATTGACAGTAAATGACGGTAGTAACATTATTGTTACTACAACTATTGTTATTGATCTCATAATAAAACTTCCATGTGGTTATTCGTTCTGCTAGAAAGCACAGCCAAATCACCTTAACACTTTTCTTTCAATTAGTTTTGATAAAAATGAAGAAATTAGTGAAATAGCTAATTATGTCATTCATAACCAGGAATTTGGAATATAAATTAGCATGAAGTTTTGATGGAAGTTTAAAGTTCACATGAAGATTGTACCATAAATTCATTAGGGTGGAGTGGTCTCAATCTGTTTAGTATTACGAGGTTTAAACATCACAACCACATACTCCCATATTAAAGAATAACAGTACAAATATGAACAATAATAATAATATCGAAGATTAAGAATCCTGAATGTTTAAAACAGAACTCCCAAACGCTTTTCCAAACAATATTAACATGAAAATTCACGGCTTATTTGCTCAAAAGGGAAGTGAGTAGATAGGAAGCCATCATGCCATCGTGAGAAATATTGAAGCAGAATAACAGCAATGTTTAAACCTTAAAAAGAGATATCAAAAATTAAGCTTTTGTGAAGATACATTCAAACTGAAACTTTTAAAGTTTTATGGTATTCATCTTAGTCTAAACAGAGCAAACCTGGACTTTTGGTTACTTAAACATATAGGGCAGTGTTCTATATTCACATACTCCATTATAATAATGGCTTCAAATTTTAGCACAAAGCCAGCAGTTTTGGGGAAGGAGCTAAGTCGATTACATCGACCTCAGTACTCGACTGGTGCTTATTATATCGACCCTGAAAGGATGAAAGGGAAAGTCGACTTTGGTGGCCTTTGAACTCAGAACGTAATTACGGACGAAATACTATTAAGCATTTAACCCGTCGTGGTAATTATTCTGCCAGCTCGCCGCCTTACTCTATTATTATAATACTAGTGGAAATTCCTCAGATAAAAAAAATGATTAAGAGAAGCTATTTAAGAAAGAAAGTATGATTTGCACTTTTGTTCTTCTAGTTACAATAATATATTATATGATTTTAAAATTTCCCTCTGCTAAGCTCTTTATATTTTTCTCTTTCTTTCTACCTCTTCAACAAACTTTTTTTAACCATGTGATTCCCCTCTTCGTGTCTTTAACATTTCTCCCTTTCTCTTCATCTCTCTCTTCCACTAACTACATCAGTGACAGCGTAATGCATCGGCTGGCAATCTGACCTCTCACTCATTATCACATTTCCTCTTTCTCTCCCTCATCCATTTCCTCATCCTCTCTAACAAACTAAAGCATAGAGTGTGAACGAAGAATATAATAGATTTAGTTCAATAAAAGACAATTCCATTCTGTATCAAAACATTACCACCGCCACGACCATCATCATCACTATAGTTTTCAGTAACAAAGCTCATTTCATTTCATTTCAGTCCAGCTGTTTGTTTATATCTACATTTTCTTACTGTCGATGATCACTACTTTGACAATGCAATTGCTATCTGTCCCCACTTACCCCCCCCCCTCTCTCTCTCTCTCTCTCTCTCTCTCTCTCTCTCTCTCTTTCTCTCCCCTTCTCTCTCCTTTTCACTCTGCCTCTCCATCTATTTCTTCTTTAATGTAACTGCCCTCCCTGTCCATTTCTCCCTATCTACCTTTCTTTAACCCCACCACCACAATATCATCCTCAGCTCAATATTGTATCCTAAACATATCTCTTTCCCTTTACCTTTCCCTCCCCAACCTACAGCACGTCGTTAACACTTCTCCCCACTCTTTTCTTTCACCGTTTTCCCTCGTTCTTTACCCCCCTCCAGCTAACGTGACGCATTTGGCCTAATTATACATCTTTCTTCCTCACTTCTTTCTTCTCTGCCCACGCTCCTCACCTCTCTATCTCTCTCTCTCACACTTTTACTTCACCTCCACCTCTCTAACTAACTAAAATATGACGGGCGAATGAACAAACAGGTTATTATATAGATTTACGTCTCCGACTAGAAAAAGCATGAATGTTATGACATCGCTTTACTCTAAATACAATCGCTAACTTCATATCTTGAAGTAGAATTTAACTCTATCTACTCATGTTTGCACTCTATAAACTTATGTCACCACCCGTATGATTTATGGTTTTATATATAATTGTTGGCAAATTATAGTTCAATAAGATTTGTTATATACTTTTGTAGAGTATGCGTCTTAGCACCATGCACATACACAGGTACACACACACACTTACACACATGCGCGTGATCGCACACACACACACACACACACACACACACACACACCTATATATATACATATACGTTCATATATAGATACAGATTTACACACATACATTCAGGCTTGCATGCACGCATGCATGCATCCATCCATACAGTCATACATACATACATACATACATACATGCATACATACATGCCCTGTCGTTGGTGTTGAAATTCCAATGATGGAAGTTTGGATCTAGGTTAGAAACCGGCTCTTTCTCTATTGGCAAGAAATCTTGAAATAACACTGAATAATGACATACAGACTTACCTGCATTACAGAAGTGTTATCGTAATGCGGAATATCATAATGTAAACTATTGATTTTTATGTATGTGTGTGTGTGTGTGTGTATATATATATATATATATATATATATATATATATATATATATACTTTCGGTGCGAATGTGTTTTTGTTTTTTTTTTCTTTTCATACGGCCCCGTATTTTACAGTCCTGTAAATAATGACAATAGTATTTTTATATAAGCTCAAAGCGAGTGGTGCGAATTTCCGCCCCGAAATTTCTCAGCTAAAGTTCAAAATAAATACTATTTTTAAGTACTCAAATTGTAGACATATACGTTAGGAAATAAACAACTATACAATGATATATTAGTAGGGTACGTAGTCACCAAATAAAAGTAATTGTCTGAAAGGAAATGGAGCACTCTCTTTTGCCCCGCAGAAAACCTACGTTAGGTTGAAAAGCATATTCTTATTGTCAGTATGTATGTTTATTCTCTACATCATATGGTTTTTTGAATTTTTTCAAAGTTATCAGAAAACATACCTTGGGATATCATACCTTGGTCCGTTGGCTGGAGTAAAGAAATCCTGTTCTTGGACTTATATTTCACTCACACAGCGTTATTAAGTTCACTGAGTGGCTTGGTGCATTTTCTAAAAGGCATAATGTTTTGTTGGAAATCCTCTACAGTTCCTCGGGATATCACTAGTAGCAACTCACCGGTAAATTAATGTTTAAAGTTCCTCATAAAGTTTTCAAGCCAATTTTCTATCGTCAGAGAAGTTTACATTATCTTCCTCTTTCTGTAAATGACCGTACATTCTTTTGACATTTGCATGTTTAACCATTATATTCAGTCTGGTGACAGATCCATAGACTCCATAGCCATTCTATGTTAAACTTCTCTTCAAATTAGCAAGAAAACATATTTATAAGAAAATCTGGAAATCAACAGAGTAGTATGTTGAACATTATGCTTAATTTTGTCTTTATTTTCTCGCGTTTTGTAGATGCTGCAAGTTTTATGTTTTACCAATTTGGCTGAATATTGACTTCCACATCAAACCTTGGTAAAACACAAATCTTAACGTCCAACCTAATCTTTTTAAAACTTCTTTTTGCACAACTTCTTTCATTTTTACTTTATGGCATTTTTCTAGTGATTGTGATTAAGAGCATTACAGTATAGTGTATACGTCAACTGCTAAATCTTGTAGCATCTGCGATAGGCAGGAAATTTATACCAAATACTAAAGCAGAAGAATCCGACGAAAGTAATGATGTTCTGCACCCGCAATTAGTAGTAGTCATATTAGTTCGGGTAAAAGAAGGGAAATAAGAAAATGTAAGAGATGGAAGAATGTTGAGAAAGGGCAGGGTCTTTGCGAATTGTCAGGGAATATAGTTAAATTGAAATTAGTGACAAGACGAAACACAGGCGTAGCTGTGTGGTAGGACACTTTGGGCAAATATCTTCTCCTGTAGCCTCGGGTCGATCAAAGTTTTGTGAGTGGATTTGGTGTATGTTTGTGTCTGTGTTTGTTCACCACCATCACTTGACAACCGGTGTGTATATGTTTACGTCTTTGGCCGGCCCGCGGCTGTAATAGAAGACACTTGCCCAAGGTGTCACGCAGTGAGACTGAACTCGGAACCATATTAATATTTTGCAGAAGCAACGGAGTAGCTCAGGGCCAAGAGTTTGGTGCGTTGGCACTTATCAAATTCTCTATCTTCCTCTTCACTCCCTCTCCCTCTCTCTCCATATATATATATATATATATATATATATATATATATATATATATATATATATATATATATATAGGCTATATGAAATCTGTAAGCGAGATATAAACAGTAGCAATACGGAATCGTAACGTATAATTGCTAACCAAGTGTGGCGTCCAAACAGGAGACGGGTAACCACCCAGAAACTCGAGTCAATATGTATCACGCCAAGGCTAGAGATGGGAACGATGACCTCCCCTCGCAAACATTAGTCGGACACAGAATGTATATCGTTAGCCAGCTGGAAGGGATGTCTTCCTGGGGCTATAAACGTCAGTAGCAGTCTCCTGTATAGGACGTCACACTTGGTTGGCAATTATATGTTACGATATATATATATATATATATATACATGCCTAGCTGAAATTATTACACTTCATCACATCGAAGCTTAATCTTCTTTTAAATATAAATAGTAATAAGTAATAAAGAACTAATTAGCAAAGTATTAAGTGAGTCTCATTAAGAAATTTAATAATTATATTGACACAGATGTAGTAAATTGATTTGTCAACAATAACTGCTTTGTGACTGAAACAAGCGATCGTCTTTTAAGGGAGATAATTGCTGACATACCAAACGTAGAGTTGCGTCCCTTCAAATATCTCTGCTTCCCAGAAGATTCGGCGAAAAACGCTATAAAAATGAACAGGTGTTGCAATTATTCATATTTCACTGGAAGCTTGGTGCAAATGTATCTGCTACATGTTCATTCAAATCTACCAGCACTAAATGTAATTGAATGCTTGGCATTTTCTGTGATAGAGAGCACGAGTGAAAGCAGTGCATATATATATATATATATATATATATATATAGATAAAACTTGAGAGAGTTAGGGGTTGGGGGTTCAACACACTAAGGGATAGTATCTATCCAGTATACTGCTGGGAGGGTACCCAATTATTGCTACACTAGTGCTATACTAAGTGCAATCAATGGGAGCGGGTAAAAGTGGAGGTTTTACTCCAAATTTGTATAACAATTAGAAAATGGAGGATAATATGCTGAACCCAACTACTTGCAAACAATGTATCCCGTTGAATTCATTAATTTAATTCATAGCAAAAGTGACAAAAAAAGAAGAAAGAAAAAGAAAGAAAGAACCAAAGCACAGGTGCCTATGGCAGACTATGTTATTTTGCCAACCTGGTTTACATATAGAAGTACAAAGTACATAAGGAATTAGAGGATGAACAGAAGTTTAATCTTACAGCTGTTTCGGCCTAGTTTTAGCAAGCCCCATTCTATCCGAATATTTCTTGCCGGAGTGATTATCGGATGACATTTTGAAATGGGGTTACATGCCCGAACCGATAGGCCTCTTCAGAGATTCACAAAGGGTTTCATACAAATGTAGAGCAAGAGGTAAAAACAGAGGTGTGGTAGAGAACAGAAGAAAAACAACAGCAAAAATAAGATAGAAATAAAAATAAAAAATAGAATTAAAATCAAAATCAAAATAAAAATAAGGGTACAGCAGGAAAAATAATAATAATAATAATAAAGAATACATAAATGAAAAATGAAGGTATAGCATGTGGGACATGCAAAAATATAAAAAAGATATGTCAAAAAACCATTAAAAATACCAGGCCCACAAAGAGCCTACAAACATTATAGATAGGTAGCTATAGACACTCCAATGCATATATATATATATATATATATATATATATATATGTGTGTGTGTGTGGGTTCGTGTGCACAACCTTACTCGGATGTAAGGTTGTGCACACGAACCCACACACATATATATATATATATGCATTGGAGTGTCTATAGCTACCTATTTATAATGTTTGTAGGCTCTTTGTAGGCCTGGTATTTTTAAGGGTTTTTTTACATATATCTTTTTTATATTTTTGCATGTCCCACATGCTATACCTTCATTTTTCATTTATGTATTCTTTATTATTATTTTTTTTTCCTGCTGTACCCTTATTTTTATTTTTATTTTGATTTTAATTCTATTTTTTATTTTTATTTCTATCTTATTTTTGCTGTTGTTTTTCTTCTGTTCTCTACCACACCTCTGTTTTTACCTCTTGCTCTACATTTGTATTAAACCCTTTGTGAATCTCTGAAGAGGCCTAGCGGTTCGGGCATGTAACCTCATTTCAAAATGTCATCCGATAATCACTCCGGCAAGAAATATTCGGATAGAATGGGGCTTGCTAAAACTAGGCCGAAACAGCTGTAAGATTAAACTTCTGTTCATCCTCTAATTCCTTATGTACTTTGTACCTCTATATGTAAACCAGGTTGGCAAAATAACATAGTCTGCCATAGACACCTGTGCTTTGGTTCTTTCTTTCTTTTTCTTTCCTCTTTTTTTGTCACTTTTGCTATGAACTAAATTAATGAATTCAACGGGATACATTGTTTGCAAGTAGTTGGGTTCAGCATATTATCCTCCATTTTCTAATTGTTATGTATATATATATATATATATATATATATATATATAGTGATTTGATGGCAGCCAAGCTGGAAGACCGCCTTTAGTAGAACAAATCGTCCCTAAGACTTATTCTTTCTAAGTCTAGTACTTATTATATCAGCCTGTTTTGCCGAACCGCTAAGATACAGGAACACATCAACATCGGTTGTCAAGCGTTGGTAAGGGGACAAACACAGACGTGCGCGCACGCACACACACACACACACACACACACATATATATGTATATACATATATACGACAGGCTTCTTTCAGTTTCCGTCTACCAAATCCACTCACAAGGCTTTGGTCGGCCCGAGGCTATAGTAGAAGACAATTACCCAAGATGTCACGCAGTGGGACTGAACCCGGAACCAGGTGGTTGGAAGGCCATTCCTGCGCCTTCAATCACTCCTACGCCTTCGTCTATGTAACGCTAGAGGTATGCAAATAAAGCTCCTATTTCATTATACCGGCGACCGTTTAATGATTTTCAGGGTTGGATCATTATTGTTATTATTATATTGCTATTACTGTATGTGTGATATATATATATATATATATATATATATATATATATGTGTGTGTGTGTGTGTGTGTGTGTGTGTGTGTGTATAAGATTATGAGTATAAGTGTGTTCCTGTTAAGATTTGTGCATGAATTCATCTACTGATGTCTTGTAAGCTAGTGGACACCCGCGCGTATAAAAGTATATATGATGTGCACCCACGCACACATAAAATGGACACACATCTTTAAACATGCCTATTACAATGACCACTCATACACTCCAACATACCTACAAGCAAGTGTTTATGCATATACGCAGGTGTACGTATGTGTGTGTGTGTGTGTGTGTGCACGCTTGCGCGGGAAGGGAGAAGAGAGAGAGAGAGAGAGAGAGAGAGAGAGAGAGAGAGAGAGACAGTTCATGCTTTTGTCTCCGATGAAACTCTTAGGTGTTACTCAAGCGAACAGATACGAATGCGAATCAATCACATCTTATAGTGGTAAAAGCTGTAAGCTAATAAAGTTCATAAGATAAATGGTCGACATTTTAAATTTTAATTTCGCGCATGGTTTGTTTATGATTTTGTCGATTACATAGTATTGTAGGGTCAGTTAGGCACTGTCTGTGATAAAACCAGCACACCATAACGCAATTCACTCTGACAGAAATTTGGAAATGACATGTTGTACTGCTTGGCATTCGCTCCGGAAGCTCCAATACGAACATTTCAAAATGTTTAGGTGTCAATCTGAGGACAGTGCAATCTGAGAACAGTGCAATCTGAGGACATGTACCGAGAGTGATAAAAATCAAACATCCACTCAACATATGGACGTTTGAAGTGATCACTAATGATGGTGACGTTATGCCTCCATTTATCTTCCCACACGGCCTCATACTCAACACGGAGGTTTACATCAAGTGCCTAGAGGAGGTAATACTACCCTGAGTCAAAAAGGTGGCTGCTGGAAGAACCTCTGTCTGACAACAGGACTCTGCTCCATGCCACACAAGCAGAAGACAATTTATTCGACCGCATCAGCCCTAACATCTGGCCACATAACTCACCAAACTGCAATCCCTTGATTATTATATGTGGGGTGCAGCTGAGCGAGAGACCAACAAAACCCCTTGTAATAGCAAAGATGACCTGAAGGAAGGGATTATGACAAGATTCACCAACTTAAACAAGGAGACCGTCGAGAAGAGATGCAGGATATTCCGAAATCGTCAGCTAATGGCGATTTTATTGAATAAATTTACTTTTTCGTATTTCAAGATATTTTAATGTAATTTTGGTAAATATATCTGTTAAAATGAGATGTCAGTGTTATCTTCATTTTTGCGTAATTTAGACGACAATATATCCACCGCACCCTGGACACACACACACACACACACACACACACACACACATATATATATATATATCCACACACATTTGTTTGAGTAAACTTTAAAAGGCGGAGCTCCAGAATGGCTGCATTTCAATGACTGAAACGTGTAGTGCGGAAGATGACCGAATACATCGAGCAGAGACCATAAACTCATGTCTCATCACCACTGATGAAGGTTTTCATATAGTGTGGGTCATTGTTTGCCTATCCAGCATGGCATAAGTGATTTCCATGCGGAGTTGCTTCTGTTTTTCCGCCAGCAACTGGGGAACAAATTTTGCTGGCACTCTCCGCATACACAAATCTTCCATTAAAATGGAATACACTGATCCTGTGTTTATTTCCACTTCCCGAGCAATTTCCTGGATTGTTACATAACGGTCTTCCATGACTATTTGCCGAATCTTCTCAAACGGTGCAGCCATATTTGAAACGATTATACCACTCCTTGATCTGAGTTTCGCCCATGGCATCATCGTCAAAGCTCTGCTGAATCTTCCGGCTGGTTTGAGCTTTAGTATCACCAAGCTTTTGGCAAGACTTCATGCAATATCTATGCTCGAGGCGTTCAGAGAAAACGAAATTTCCGAGGAGTGCGCACTTCACGCGTGTACTCCAGACGTAACAGCTAGGAACTGACGCGGCCTACCGGCGCGAAAATTTAACACGTGTGCAGGAAGAGTGGTTTAGTTCAGACCCAAATGATTCACGCTGATACCTACGTGTACACAAGCCTATAAGAATTATCCCTAACACAGTCACAATACCGAAAATTAAAGTACTGAATAGTTTATTATATTCCCGTAAGTCCTTTACTGGAAGTTTATTTATCGACCCCATGAAGGATCAAGTGTAAAATTGACCCCAGGATTAGCAGAAACGTCTCTCCACTATACAGCTGTCCATCGATGCCGCGAATCTACGAAATATATGTAAATGAACATATGTACACATAGACGTAGTCATACACATACACACACGCACACACGCACACACACACACACACATACACACACACACACAAACACGCGCACACGCACATATATATTGGCCAAAAAGTCCATTCAATTTTTTTAAAGCGAAAATGAGACACAAGTTTTAAACACAAAATTATTAATTCAACCAATAATTACCGTTTCGTTCCAATATCTTTTTGTTATCTTATGGCCAGTTTCATTATTCCTTACTCAAAGAATGTCCTGTCTTTAGTGGTGAAAATCTCCTTCAAGTGAATCTTTGCATTCTCTTCAGACAATACCCTCTACAATTAGCAGGTGCTGAAGGCTTATGGTAGATTGCCACATTTGATCTGTCCAACTAGTCACATCTGAATAAGAAGCTCGTAAAAGACATCATATTTCCAATCTTACCAAATTGAAACCATAATCTTCTTTTGGTGAAGTTTTGCTTTGGAGGTTGTTTGTGCTGGTTCACCGCGCATTCCCCTTTATCGCTTGCGCTTCACATTGCTAGAAGTGATCCATTTTTCTTTCCCTAGCACTATTCTCAACAAAAAATTAACGTTTTCCCTCACGTTTTTCAATGAATTGCAGATGAAAATCCATTGGGTAAGGTTAACCTTATTCTATTGATGTGAGATCCAAACATCGAGCCTACTTACATAACTAAGTTGAGATATATAATTCTCAACACGCAATTTGGACATTTAGGGAATATCTAAGGTCATCTTGGTTGTATAACGGGGTGGGTGTGTTGCTGGGGATCTCAGTAAAGCCAGTCAGAGCAATGTTCGTCTGGAACTGTAAATTTCAGTATGGAAAGCTTGAAAACTATTTCTGGCACACACGTTCCGTAACAACATCCTCTCCATACACAATCCATATCTTCTTGCAAGTTTCCGCTGCTTTCTTGCCATTCTTAAAATTAAAACACATGAAGTATCGATAGTGTTCGTTTCGGTTCTCCATTTTCAGGATGATCCCAAGCATGCATAATACAGCCTGGCCCATCGCAAGTTCGTGTCGAACTATGGTGAAGTGTCAAGTATCTAATGAGTGGGCATAGGCAAGGGACACACTGAAGTTAGCTTTATTGTCGACAAAAACCATATATATCTTTAGACGTGGGTAGGTATATTTATACACATATTTATATGGATGTATATGTGTGTGTGTATACATGTGTGTGTGTGTATGTATGGATGTACATACATGTATATATACATATTTATACATGCATATATATGTATATGTATATGTATATATATACATACATATGTATATACATGTGTATATATATATACATACATACATACATATATATATATATACATGTGTGTGTGTGTGTGTGTGTGTGTGTGTGTATGGATATACATTCATCTATATATACATATTTATACATGCATATATATATGTATATGTATATATATATATATATATATATATATATATATATATATATATATATATATATATATATATATATATATATATACATACATATATAGATACATACATACATAGATACATACACACATACATATATATACATACTATTGAGAGAAGTATATGTAATTGCTATGGTTGGAGTTAGCTCAGCCATAAGAACTTATATCTTCTCGAAACGGCTGTAGGATTTTGTACCTATTTAGGATTCCTCATGAATCATTTTATACTATCTTTCTTATCTACCCTCCTCATTGATTCTAATACTGACATTCGAACTTCGCAAGTACATCTATGTATTTATATTTATGTGTTTATGTATCTATGAGTTTTTATATGATTGTAAATTTTTATATATTTATAAACTTTTATACATTTATAAATCTTCGTATGTATATGCGTTTATAAATTCTTATAAATTTATATCATATAGGCGCAGGAGTGACTGTGTGGTAAGTAGCTTGCTTACCAACCACATGGTTCCGGGTTCATTCCCATTGCGTGGCACCATGGGCAAGTGTCTGGTACTATAGCCTCGGGCTGACCAAAGCCTTGTGAGTGGATTTGGTAGACGGAAACTGAAAGAAGCCCGTCATATATATATATATATATATATATATATATATATATATATATATATATGTGTGTGTGTGTGTTTGTCCCGCCCAACATCGCTTGACAACCGATGCTGGTGTGTTTACGTCCCCCGTAACTTAGCGGTTCGATAGAATAAGTACTAGGCATCCAAAGAATAAGTCCTGGGGTCGACTTGCTCGATCAAAGGCGGTGCTCCAGCATGGCCACAGTCAAATGACTGAAACAAATAAAAGAGTAAAAGAGAGAGATTATCTCATATATGTGAACGTATCTATGTATACTGTATACTGTGTAGAATTTCGATAATTTGAAATGGATTGAATGAATATATCCACCGGCCTTTGGAATTTGTTTCTCTCCTTAATTTTATATTCATGAAGCTTAATTACAGCGCTAATTGTTTGAGCTGTATAAAGTGGATAACTATGCCATTTATTTCTTCATTGCGTGTGTGTGTGTGTGTGTGTGTGTGTGTGTGTGTGTGTGTGTGTGTGTGTGTGTGTGTGTGTGTGATGCGCATATTACTATGTTGGCAATGAAATCAGGCGTCTGACCGGATGGATTCTTAGAACTTTCTGAAGAGGAGACCAAGAAACCATGATGGTCCTCTGGAGTACATTTGTTCTAAGCCCTTTTGACTATTGCTCCCAACTATGGTCCCCATACTGTGTGATTCTAATAGCGGAGCTACGCGAAGAGGATAGTTTTTATGCAGCAAATTAGCTACTGGAAAAAACTTAAGAGGTTAAGACTTTTCTCCCTTGGGCGAAGACTGTAACTATGGAAGATTCTGGAAGATTCTTCCAGGTGTACCTTGCAACAAAGCTTTGGCGTTGAAAGTTATACTAACACCAGAACAAGGTGCCATTACATAGTGCCTAAAATCCTTCCCCTACCGTCAAAAGACAGTACTAGATACTGCAATAACTTGAGATTCAAGGGCCCACAGCTCTTCAATATCCTCCCGAAGGAACTCAAAGACTTACATGGTGTGTATGTAGATGTCTTCAAAATAAACTGGACATCCTAGTGACAAGTGTCCTAGATGAGCCATCCTCATTGCAGGAAGCAGGAAGGAAGGGGGCAGCATCAAACTCTATCATTCAGAAAATGCCAACTATTACAGGATTATTAATGAAAGCGTACCAACACCAGTTGGTGATGCTGCAGCATGACCACAGCCCTTGAGCTGAAACTAGTAAAAGAATAAAAGAAAAGACTAAAATTCTATATACCTTCGTGTGTGAGCATGTATGTATATACTGGGGGCGAGAGGTGTTTTAGGACACTTAATCTTAAATATATTACTCTTTTCAAATCAATTATAAGATTTTTTATATTTTCACGAGCTCCCATAGCAGATAAAATGCTCACACAAAAAATGAGAAAAACATGCAATTATTTTTCCATAAATGCAGAACACGATGATTAGGAAAATGCCAACTTTCTGAACGTTGCAGAATCTTTTGTACATAAATTTCGGATAGAACTGGAAGCATTTAGCAAGAATGTAGCACAACGAAAAGAAAAAAAGTAAAGAAACTCTAAACATTCGTTTAATATAAGGACACAGCAATTCCGCCATCAGGTTCAAAACACTATTGATGATGATATCGGAAAATCAATAAGGGCTATCGTGTTGGAGTAGACTATCAGAACTGTGGTGCGTGAAGGCACAGGGAAACCGATTGTTACGTGCTGAGTAGTTACTTAACAACGTTAAAAGAACCCTCGTGAACATGAAAGCTTTCGATCTCTAATGAGAAAATCTTCGACAAAGACCAAAAATCTAAATCGAAAATGGACAGATGGTTATGTGCAGTTCCTTTTCATATCGCCAGTGTAATGCACACTAAGTTTCTAGCAATTCTTATGGTTTTAGAAGCAGTGAGCAACGACGGTCAAGTCATGCCACCTTACATCTCTCCACGGGCCTTAAAATTAATGCTGTTGTATATGCTGAAGTGCTGGAGACAGTTGATAAATCCTAGATGGGCTATGATTATTACGTAATATTAAACATCATTACCATCATCCTAACTTGTGGTTAAGGAACAAATAATCCACAGCCAGCAACAGTTATGGAGTATAATCAAAAGTGTGATTCGTGGATAGCTAATCTTGTTGTTAAGACATCATGAAAGGTGAGTCTGAGTGAAGTAACTGGTTGAAGACAATTATGTTATAGAGATATGAGAGGCACACTTTAAATCATTGTATATGAAGTATTATAGATAAAATTTTCTTTATTCAGCACATTGTTTTTCTCCCTCCCCCTCTCTCTCTCTTTCTCTCCTCTACACTTTGTATCCTGCAACATTCTATTTCTTATCTTTTTAATTACTTTCACACGCTCCTTTCCCCTTTTCCTCTTTTTCGTTATCTTTCTTCTTATCTCTTAATTTCTTCCCTTCTCCCCCCCCCCTTGTTTACTTTCACTTTCTATTTCCTTCCCTCCCTTTCTCTTCTTTCCAATTTACATTTTCCATCTCTCTATCCCCGCCATCCTGTTCTCTCTCTCTCTCACACACAAACATACATGTACAAACACCACTTCTTTACTCTCTTTTTCGTTCCGAGCAGGGTCAATAATAGATTGTTAAGAAATCAATACATTCATTTAATTATTTATGAAACAACCAAAAAAAAAAAAAACAGCTTAATAATCTGCCATATTTATTTTCATACTTATAAATTAAACTCTTTTTTCTCTTCCCTTTTATCAGTTTCTTTTTCCTTTTTATGTAATTTTAAAATAAGTTCAAATTACACAATCAAAAATATGAAAGGGACAAAAAGAAGAAGTAAATGAAAGAGAACAAGAGAGAGAGAGAGGGGGGGAGGAGGAGGAAAAGAGAGAAATGAAAATACCAAAAGGGAGAGAGAGAGAGAGAGAGAGAGAGAGAGAGAAGAGATTTTTATCTGATTAAAATATAAATCTTCCTATAAGAATTATCTGATTCCTATACACCCAATTAATATTCGTTAATCCAAATGATTGCTTCACTTCTTTGCTATCCACATGTATTTCATAGTAATGTTGTTGCAATTGATTCTGTTTTTAAACTTGTACCCTTTGATAATTGGTCTTAAAAATAATCGGACCAACGCAACTAGAAAGATAATGCTAGTTTATGTTATTTTGCAAATGAGCAAACTGAATGAGAAGTACTATAGCCTTTCATTTCAAATTGTTTATTTACATTTATCCATAAATGCCTGGGTGAACCGGGTGTTTATTTTCATTTATTAAATTTTCAAATTTAGACAATATATTTTTGCAATGGTGTTTCTTAATGCAAACCACTCAAGTTTTCAGTTTTTTTTCTTCGCATGGTATGTACATGTTAGATCCATGTTCAACCATTTAGTCCAATCGAGTTAGCACTGTGTCAAACACTTAGACAAGACTCACAACCAATTTCCGTGACTTCTCAAGGAATCGCCAACCTTTACTCTTCATCGTGTTGCCAAAACAACAGCTAAACATACTTGTCGATTCTCTTCTCTCTTTTCAAGTAGTCGTAGACTCTACTCCAGCGTCAGCACATCACTAGACAAACTCCTTACCCTATAGCTGTCCGAGACATAATAAAATCCTTTCGTCTGATACTGAGGTTACACTGTTTATCCAAATTTCATTCTGGAAGATGGTATCTGCGTATAAATAGAATCGACAAGTATAAATAATTACCATCTTGTCACTCACCGGCCTTATCTAGGTATCAGCAACAAACACTTCCAGTTCATCTTGCTCAATATCACTTATCCCCATTCATCCAAATACATCTTCTGCTAGCGTTTATCAAACTCCCCGACCACTGACAGTACTTAAACCAGATCTGCTACAGCATTGAAGAGATCTTTCTCACTTCACACTCCTCATGTTTCTTACACTCATCTCATATTGATGACGTCAGTGCAGAAACTGAATCGAGTGAAATCTTTTTTGTTCCTTGCATACAGTTCTGATTGATCCACAAACATTCTAAATAAATTTGATTTCTTTCTCACTTTCTATCAAACCATAACCGTCCTTGCGCCTAATGCGCCGTCCAACTATTGAGAAATTGCAACTATCCTATACACATCCATATATTATACAAAACCCTCCACTATGAATTGTAAGGAACTTCAAATCAGCTGAAAGGTCGGAACTGGACCAGTCTTATGTTAACTATCACTGGCAGCACATGAACGTGTCCCCTGCCCTATCAGAAGCACTTAAGTGCATGATGCACCAAAATTTTAAGAGCATCTTCCTCCACACACACAACAAAAACTCAGAACTGATACATTACCTTCAATTCTTCAACCTTCCAAACTGCGACATTCTGATTCCATTTCTAGCAACTTTGCATAATCCTCTTTTCCTCACTTCTTAATATTGGTGGTTCTAGGAGCAGTACTTCCGTATTTCTATAGAGAAATGCTCTACGTTCATTACTCATTTTGTATCGAAGTCCACACAGTATACACTCAGTATAATCTCCTCCAAATATACCCCTTTCCATTCCACCTGGTGACAGGAAATATATTTAAGACCAGATATTGTCGGCAATGGAATTAGCCACCTTTTAACTCAAGCATGAATCTTTTATTGGTCTACTGAAAATTATTCAAAGATAAATGGTAACTTGTGCTAGACCTTAAATGTAACATGGATTAAATCTTTTATGTTTATTTACAAGCATTTTTGCAATAGAAAAAAAAAAAGAAGCTAGGTTCTTATCTTTGCTTAACAGAAAATCTTTTAGTATTATCTCAGAAGAGTAACAATGTAATGAAAAATGTTCTCTTAATGCAAGGTCAAAAATGAAACGTCAGCTATTAAATTTTATGATGACATATTAGCTGTAGAAATTTTCGCGAGAGGTTTGAGAAATCTTTTTTTTTTATTTCATTTCAATATTGTTTTTCGTGTTCCTTTTCCTTGCCTCTCACTTTTGTCTTATTTTATGTTGCAGACTACTTTATTTTATTACACATAGCTTTATGGTGAAAAGCGACTTACGAGCACAGTTTGAAAGTTAACAATATTGTCTTCATTATAAATTCAATCACATGAATTTCTCTATATGCTTGTAGCATGAATAACATTTTATGAATGGTCCAAAACGGGGAAATATAGTGAGAAAGTGTTTCAATTTATGTACTCTACACAAGTCATTTTGCTCAGAAAAATTTCCAGCATTGTTTAACACATCGCCATTGCGAGCCGAATAAAATTTAGAAAACAGCTCAACGCTTGTGGTGGAATCATACATTCATATATAACACAAACATAAACACATACAAATAAAACTTAGAGCTATGACAGCGATACCAGACACTTTAGCACACACACAAACACACACAAACACACACACACACATACACACACACACAAACTTCTGATGAAGACCTGTATTTAGTAAGAGAAATGTAAGTTATATTTTGTTTACACAAACGTCCAACAAACAGATTTCGTCTGCATCATAAATGATTTCTTCACTCACTCTTTTAAGTGATATGAATAAAATTTGTCTTGAACACATTTCTCTTTAGCTGTCTAGATCATACCTTCCCCCTCTCTTTCACTCTCTCTCTCTTTCTTTCTCTCTCTTTCTCAAATATATATATATATATATATATATATATATATATATATATTTATATACACATATATATGGGGGGTGGTAACTTCCAGCAAAGAGGCCAGGAAGCCATAATGATCTTCTGGAGGACTTTTGTCCTAAACCGTCAAGACTATTGCTCCCATTTATGCTCATATATACAGTATCAAATTAATAGCAGAACTCGAAGTAGTCCAGCGAAGCTACAGGAAAATAGCCTCCGTGCAGCAAATTAGCAACTGGAAAAGACGCAAGAAGTTAATACTTTACACCTTGGAACGCAGTGGGAAAAATATGCTGCAATATAGATTTGGGAGATCCTGGATAAACTTGTCCCAAACTTTGTCATTAAAAGTCATGCATTGCATTGCATATAGCACCCGTCTTATGCCGTCAAAACAAACGACCTGATACTGCAATAGCTTGAGATTCAAGGGGCACCAGCTCTTCAATATCCTCCTGAAGGGACTGAGAGATCTCCATCGCGTGCATGTAAATGACTTCAACATTAAACTAGATATCATACTATCGAAACTCCTAGATGAGTCAACTGGATGTAGGAACGAGGGTAAGAACATCAAATTCCTCCATTAGGCAAATGCTAAACATATACGTATATATATATATATATATATATATATATATATATATATATATATATATATATATATATATATATATATATATATATATATATATGATTGTGTCTCTTTTAGTGCCTTATTATTTGATACACGCACCAGTTCTATTTCCACTCATTTGCTTATTTATTTTTTCTAAAACTTTCCTTGCCTCTTGCAAACTTTTCAATAGTTGTTGACTCTGTTCGTAATCAGAGCAGACTGACTCAACGACTATTGAAAATGTTGCAAGACGCAACGAAAATTTTAGAAAAGAAAAAAAAAAATGACTGGTAATCAAAGTGGTGAATGTGATAAATAAGAAGGCACTAAAAGAGAATGACTCTACCCAGACACAATGGAACATGCTTCAACATACGAATTCACGTAAAGGATCTTGCAAACCAAATACAAAAACAACGTATATATATACATATATATATTTATTTATATATATATATATATATATTTATATATATATATATATATATATATATATATATATATATATATATATATATATATATATATATATATATATATATATACATATACGCATGTACACACATACACACACACACACACACATATATATATTTACATACATATATATACGTATATGTATATATATACGTATATATACATATATATACGTATATTTATATGTATATATATATATATATATATATATATATATATATATATATATATATATATATACGTATATATATACGCATATATATGGGAGAATATACAAATAATAACAACAGACGAGGACAGGTGGTGTAAATAACAAAAGGATATATTAGTATGACGCTCGGGAATACGGAAAGTCTTTGATGTTTCGAGCTACGCTCTTCAACAGAAAGAATACGGAGACAAGGAGAAAAACACGGAGAAAAAAAATTGAATAGTGTTCAGTCAACGGTCAATCATAATAATGGCCGATCATAACAATGGCTGACCGGAAGTTAGAAATTCTTTTTTCAGGAGAGCTAAGAAAGGGGGAGATAACAAACGGTGATCGGGAACGAAGGGCTGTGTGTGGGAGGTAGAATGCTGGTGATCTTGACGTATGTAGTGTATATATATATATATATATATATATATGTATGTATATATATATATATATGTATATTCATATCGTAAATATGAGGGTAATAAATATTAAAATAATTTATTACCCTCATAATAAAATAATTTATTACCAGTGGTTAGCATGCATAAAGAAAAGTCATAAGACCTAACATATTGTTATAAATATAAAGTGTATAAAATATTTTATACACACAGAGGAGACCTTTGACAGGACTTCTTACATGCTAGAAAGGGCAGTTAAAACCCAAACCACGAAAAGAAAAATTCATAGACCACGCTGTTATAACACGAGAACAAACAAGAAGTAAGTTAGTTATTCCCGAACTCGAGTTTCTCTATAAATTGGCAAATAAACTAATTTGGAATCTGTAGATCGTCAGCGAGATCGCTAATTAATGAAAAATTATGCAGTTGCAAACACGCACCGAAATGACGTGCACAAGACAGCAACCTTTTTATCCGTAATGTATTCGAACTTAGCGCGCAAGCGTAAATATATATAACCCAGCAGTAAATTTCTCCTCTCCGTCTATAAAAATATTCCATGCACTTTATATTCTTAAATATATATATTCACAAACACACACACAACCATATATATATATATATATATATATATATATATATATATATATATATATATATATAATACATATATATACATATACATATATATATATATAGGTATATATATGTATATATATATATATATATATATATATATATATATATATATATATATATATATATATATATATACATATATATACATGTATATATATACGTATATATGTGTATATATATATATATGTATATACATATTTATGTATATATATGTATGTATATATATATATATATATATATATATATATATATATATGTATATATATATGTATATATATATATATATATATATATATATATATATATATATATATATGTATATATATATATATGTATATATATGGGAGAATGTACGAAAAAAAAAACAACAGGCGAGGACAGGTGGTGTAAACAACAAAAGGATGTATTAGTTTGACGCTCGGGAATACAGAAAGTCTTTAACGTTTTGAGCTACGCTCTTCAACAGAAAGAATACGGAGAAAACAAGGAGAAAAACACGGAGAAAAAAAATTGAATGGTGTTTGGTCAGCGATTATATATATATATATATATATATATATATATATATATATATATATATATATATATATATATATATATATATCGTTTCAGCCAAGTGGCTGCGGTCGTGCTGGAGCACCACCATGACTTTCCCTCCTTATGCTGTGCTCTCTGCACGTTCCTTGCATGGCTCTTCTCTGCTAGCTGATGTAGTCCAATCAAAACTTTCGATGGCACATCTGGTGTATAAGAGAATTTGACATCGCTGCTCTCAACTGTGTCTCATTTCGAGCCATCGGTTCGTCGGGTATCGTGGATAGGAAAGTGTCGAGTTTTGTTTTGAAGACCTTGCGGGTGTCTCAATTGTTTTGGCAGGGCATTAAAGAGCTGAGGTCCTCTGAAATCGAGGCTGTTGCAATACCTTGTTCTTATGTGAGATGCAGTGGACGGTACCTTTGGTACTATGCAGCGGCGACCCGTGCGGGCATTCGTATAGAGACCTAGTGCCTTCAGTCGCTCCCTGTAGTTCATCTGCTGGACTGTGGCGATCTTTTTTGTATAGTGACGCTGAATTACATCGAGCTCTGTTGTTAGCTTGACATATAGTGGCTGTGTGGTAAGTAGCCTGCTTACGAACCACGTGGTTCCGGGTTCAGTCCCACTGCGTGGGACATTGGGCAAGTGTCTTCTACTATAGCCAGGTGCCAACCAAAGCCTTGTGAGTGGATTTGGTAGAAGGAAACTGAATGAAGCCCATTGTATATATATATATATATATATATATATATATATATATATATATATATATATATATATATAGGTAAATTGAAATTTAGAGGTAATGCTTGACAATTGTAAGCACCTGTGTATTCCAGCTAGTGGTTGCGGTGAAAGAATAAATTGTAAATCCCAAAAATAACAACAAAACTACAAAGGATTCCGCGGTACCGCGGAATCCTTTGTAGTTTTGTTGCACAAAGATATAGAAATTTACTGAAATTACATTTCAACAGAAGGACATATTTTTATAACTACATTTAAACTCTCCAAGTAGAAAACTGGCTATGTGAAAGACCTATACTGGCGCCAACTAATGGAATGGTTGATAAACTCAATCAGGAACTTCTTCAAAAGTCAACAGATACATCAGTAAAGGACATTTTATACCGCGACGACAATGACGTCACATGAGTGTGTTTGTGTTTGTCAATGACGTCACATGAGTGTGTTTGTGTTTGGTAGGTGAGTTCCGTTAAAAATTTAGATTCAAGTTGAATATGGCACTTAAGTTTAGGCACCATAATTAAGTATGGTATTATCAATATAGTTTCAAAATAAGGTGATTAAAGTAAAAATAAGCAGCAAGGATATCCAAAGTTAATGCAGTACGATCGTTTCATGTGACTCCATTTAATTAAGCAATGTGAACATTACATCAAATGTAAAATGCAGAGCAATCCTCAGTTGCACAAAGATATAGAAATTTACTGAAATTACATTTCAACAGAAGGTCATATTTTTATAACTACATTTAAACTCTCCAAGTAGAAAAGAAGAATACAAAAAGACATTTTGACTTAGCCAGACCATGCAGGCTAGTAAATAATTCTAAGCAGATTATTAACTGTCACTGATTTCATTTGTTTTTTTATTTCTGATTTATGGATCATCTTATGAAACCTAGTTATTCAAAGCTTAAGGGGACACTGGCATTTTCTTTGTAGGGAAGGGAAAGGGGTAAACAGTATAGACAGCAAACATGGATGATATAGTTATAAAATTTCTTAGGGTTTAGTGACAAACTACTATAGGTGGGGGGGGGGGGGTTTCTCTACTAGCAGGCCAGTTTTTTCAAGTTTCGCCGTTAATTTTGCATTATGTAAAGACCTCAACTGAGAGCAATAATCTCGATGGTTGAGGACAAATGTCCTCTAGAGGATCATCATAATTTCCTGTCCTCTTAAAAACATGATTCAATCTGTGACTATACGACTAGCAGACAATTTTTTTATAACATTACAAATTTATATTAACGTGGAAGTGGCTGAGCACTCTGCAGACAGGCACGTGTACCCTTAACGTAGTTCTCGAGGGGATTCAGCGTGATAGAAAAATACAAGTAGTACTCATTTTTTCTAGCTGAGTGGACTAGAGTAAAGTAAAATAAAGTGTCTTGCTCAAGGGTACAGGTGTCACCGGGAATTGAACTCACCACCTCACGATCGTGAGCCGAATATCGTAACCACTTAGCCACGCGCCTTCATACATAACTTATAATTTCCCTATTTCGTGTGGACTTATATCTTTACTGTCAATTTTATACTTGCGAACAACATTAGAATTTTTAGTTCATTCAATTTAATTTCTTTGTGTTTTTTAATATTTTACGTCAATTAGTAAATTCAATAAATCTCACAAAAGCATATAAAATAAAAACTACCTTTTCGCTTATAAACACGTACATAGACATATAAAAACAAACACATACATATACCAGAAATTAAATTTCTTTTAACAAACTGTTATAGATGGTTAACTTTGTTTCCACATAAAACATTATATCAAGTCAATTTTTTTAGAAAGTTATCATCTAAAAAATCATTTTTATTGGGCCATAATTACAAGCCATATTTTTAAACAACTCTCATTTACGCACATTTACACAAACACCTCACACACACACACACGCACACTCACACATGCACACATACACACACACACACATCCATATACACACATTTATAGCACCATACCCAATGCAGCTTATACTTTAACTCATTGTAAGAAAAACATTTTTTAGCTTTTATTTGAATTACCCATGTAACTAATTGATTGATTGCTTCTTCAGTTCATTTTCACACATGACCAATTACTGGCCTGTTTTCAGATATCTTTACATTAATATTTTTAATTCATTCATACTTTTATTTTTTATTTTACTTTTGTGTTCCTAATTTTTATCTCATATTACCCTTTATTTACTAGTTTGATTATGTTTTGAATATTTTATACATTTTATATACGTTTTTTTTTAATTTTCCTTCCTCATATGTAACTTTTCTTAATCTGCTTGACTTCTGGTTTCAACTTTTAAATATGTTGTCTGGCCTTTGACTCGTTTATCAGTTCTCTACAGCTAAAATATTAAAATTTTTGTATTTATGAGTTTTAAAAATATATGTAAATCACTACCCACACAAAAAAAAAAAAAATCCAATGAAGCTCTCTTGTTTCCTTATATAAACTGAAACCTTTTAAGCCGCCAGGGAGAAACATAAAGTTCCGGGCAATATGAATTTTGCAATAATTTGAATACACACACACACAGTTTTGAATTTTTTTGATAACAATAAATGTTGTGTTTTTTATTGTTAAAATTACTTTTAAGTAGCCACGATTTAAGACACACACATATAGACACACACGCATACACATACATATACATTTACACACACATAAAAAGCACACACATACGAACGCACACATACATGCATACATATCATATCAAGGTATTGGAAATAAAGACAGAGTGACCCAAGAATATTGCACTATACTAAGAAAAATATGGCAGTCTGAACTTTCCTTTTACAACAAGGCAATATCCCACAATGCATTTACAGTCCCAGTGCTGATTCCAACATTTGAGATACTCGACTGGTCTGTAGAAATCCACTCCATAGACATTGAAACCCACAAGATTCTAACATCAACTGGAAATCACCACAAAAATGTTGATATCGACAGGCTTTATCTAAGAAGAGATAGAGGAGGTAGGAGCTTGAGATCAGTGAAGTCAGCTTTCACACGTCGCATAGTCTCTCTTAGAAAGCACTTGCTAAACAACAGCAGCAAAAATAATACATTAACTTAGTACTGAAAAGTGAAGAAAACAATATCGTATATGTTTGAAGTGAGCTCCTCGAAAACTACTCTCGAAGTCTTGAAGAAGATAGTAATAGTGACATGAAGCGAAGCCTCTCTGGATTCGTGAGTGCTACATCACGTCACATTTCGAAGGCTAAGAACAGAAGATTGCTACTAAATACATAATCAACGAAAGAGACAGTGAAGTCCTTGGAGTTTCAAGATGTAACTGTAAATGTAGATTGTCATATTTCTGTGGAGGAAATAACACATATGATTAGCAGCTGCCCCAAATGTCATTAAGGTACTACCTATCTATGGGACATGACGTTGTCACAAAAATAATACACAATGCCATTCGGGAAAAAAAGACTGTTCTGGAATAAGTATACAGAATCCCCCAGTTATTGTAAACCTACACAAATATCAGCTCAAGGAATACTGGTGGAGCATTCACATCAAAACATCTAACAAGTGTAAGGGTAACAGGCTGGATATTGTTATTTGGGACAGACAAGAAAAACCTGTAGCGTCAAAGAGATCAGCTGTCTTGCTGATGTAAATATCTCTTTAAAAATCAAGGAGAAAGAAGACAACTATGGACAACGGCTTTGAAACCTTCAGCTTCCATATCCGGATTACAAGTTTACATTTGTACCTATAATAACTGGAGCACTTGGTTTTGTAAGCAAATTCCAAACTGTCAGTTTGGATAAGCTTGGATTTTCAGAAAAAGAAATCAACTGACAGATTCGCACATTACAAATACAATCTGCAAACGGGACAGTAGACCTATGGAATACTTTTCTCAGGTTTAAAATGTGAAACTGTATTTTTTTTATCTACATTCTAAACATGGAGCTTTGGATCTTTTTTAGAAACCAGCTCCTTCTTCAGAGAATAATTAAAACAGAACACACACACACACACACACACACACACACACACACACACACACACACACACACACATATCTATATCTATATACTTATCTATCTGTCTGTCTGTCGGTCTGTTTGTCTATCTATCTATCTATCTATCTATCTATCTATCTATCTATCTATCTATCTATCTATCTATCTATCTACCTACCTACCTACCTACCTATCTATCTATCTATCTATCTATCTATCTATCTATCTATCTATCTATCTATCTATCTATCTATCTATATGCATGTATATATATATATATATATATATATATATATATATATATATATATATATATATATATATATATATAGTTGAGATTTACACCAAAAGAAGAAGACAGGTGTATGAACAAGTGAGAAAGTGAGAAAGTCTTTTATGTTTCGAGTCTATGCTCTTCAACAGAAGGAATAACAAAAAATAAACAGAGAGAATAAAAAAAAAAACTTGTCGATTTAGCGATCAAGCATGGCAGCTGATATATATGATTTTAAATCGTAATTGTAATTTCATATAAGCCATCATATGGTTAAAATAACTCTCCGTTGTCTGATCGGCTACGTGAAACTCTGATAGCATTTCTGAAGTCTTTTCAACATCATTAAAACACTATACGTGTGTGTATTTGTGTGTGTGTGCGCGCACGCGTGTTTGTGTATGTGTGTGCGTGCATATATATATATATATATATATATATATATGTGTGTGTGTGTGTGTGTGTGTGTGTGTGTGTGTGTGTGTGTGTGAGTGTGTGTATTTGAAAAATGTTTTCTTAAATTAAAAATTAAAAATTATATTTCAAATATCTTTAAGATATACAGACTCAATAGGAGTAAATTTCTATGTAAGCGCTTTCACTGATTTCAGCATTTCAAGCACACGTTTCTAAGACATTATGTTGTCATTTCTCACTTGCTAATATTTCTTGCACGTTGAGGCTACTTCTTTCCTACTTTTTTTCATTTTTGCCTTTGCTGTTTATACCTTGTATCTAGCATATCTTCAAGTCCTTCATTTAAATAACTTGACTCAACTTGATGTATATTGATACTGTCAGTAGACAGATTAATCTAGACTACATAACAACGATAACCAAATTCATAAATTTCGACATGTGTGGATGTACAAATTTCATGTGGGGACAAATGCTGGTTTAAGCAACAATCAGCTGCAGAGAGACTTCTATGTGATACTCCAACCTCGTAAAAATACCTACCAAACATACTAAACTATATATATGATTTGAGCACACATTGGAAAAGGCAGTCAGGAGTACGCTTTACCATGTTTGGCCGTTCGTTCTCTAATTAATACTCAACATTACTTTGTTTTAAATTTGTTTTACCGATTTTATTCTTTTCCTATTTTCCTAGTTCCGTATATCTGTGTGTGTGTGTGTGTGTGTGTGTGTGTGTGTGTGTGTGTGTGTGTGTGTGTGTGTGTGTGTGTGTGTGTGTGTGTGTGAAGCGAGAGACAGAAACAGAATAGGACAGAGTGAGGAAGATTGAAGAATACTCATTTTCTCTTCATTCTGAAATTTATCCTCATTTTTTATCCTAATTTACACATTATTCTAATCACATATCATTTCACCTTTTTACTCTGTTAATAATTTCATATAAAACTGCATTTATGTAAAAGTAGATTTGAGTGTATATATATATATATATATATATATATATATATATATATATATATATATATATATATATATATATATATATATATATATATATATTCCTTACAATATCATAAGTCAGAAGAGCAGTTATTATCATTATATATATATATATATATATATATATATATATATATATATATATATATATATATATATATATATATGCATGTATTTGTATGTATTATGCATATAGGTTTGTATACATATATTTAGATAGATAGATAGATAGATAGATATGTATATCATACATTTTTGCATACTTTACTTACATGTGTTAGAGATCCCCACTGCAGTACCCACAGAGATAGATAACATTATCGATCGTCTGTAAACTGAATCGATATATTGACATACAGATTGTGTGTGAAGCAGACTTCTTTCTCATCCTAATGCACTGCTGTACACAAAAAGAACACGTTGCCTTAGGTGTGTTAGCAGTACTCTAGCAGTACACTAGCGATGGATCTAGTGGTTAGCTTACTGTTCACAGTTGGAGCATTTTCTGGTTATTTAAACAGCATTTTATTGTAAAATATTTGATTCATAAAAAAACTATTTGCAAGGGTAACTTAGTGTATTTGATTGACAGACACTTTTCCGAATATCTACTGTGCTATATCCACTGTATCTTGCTGGTTCAGGGTGGTTGTCTCTCACAGAAGTATTGATTTGTTCTGCTCAGTATATCAGGGGCCAATGTTACAAGTGAAATAACATTGAAGAAGATAGAGAAAAATCTGAAATCGAAGAATGAAAAAATATTTTTGACGAGAAGGCAGCTAATAGTTTTCTCTTGAACGAATCTTTGGTGCAGATTAACTTATATCGAATAAAAAACCAAAGTTTTACTGAAATGGTACTTTAGGTATTACACAGAATACACAAATAGGCCAAAGGTACCGAAAATTTTGAGCCCGTGGCACTTTTCAATAAAAATTATATTGCAAGCAATATTAATATTTCTCTTTTAGACGTTGTACTATAATAGAATGTCCAAAAGTCAAGTATTTTCTGCTTTTTATGGATTTAAAAGTAAAGTTAGTCTAGGTATCGTTTGAAGCCAGAAGAACATTTATAGCCAAACGTAACATTTTCGTCAAGAAGCTTCCACCTCAAGCGTGTGCTTCCGAACTCGATGCCACTGCGTGACAGTTTGGATAAGTGTTTTTTACTGAAGACAATAGTTAACTAGTACCTTGTGAATTGAATTTGGTTAATAGAAACTGTGCTGTGCTGAATTCCATTTCATACACATTATTCATACACGTATATTAGATTTTATAGATGTGTATAAGTGTATATATGTGTGCACGTGTGTGTACATGTGCGTGAGAGTGTATGTGTCCGTAAGTATTGCTTTGTGTGTGTGTGTGTATATATATATATATATATATATATATATATATATATATATATATATATATATATATATATAAACTGTTAAGAGTAGATATTAGACCATGATCTTAGCCATTAAGTATATGATTTAACTTTTAAAACAAAGTTCAACAAATTCAGTTGTATTTTTCGTTGTATTTAAAAAAAATATATATCTACGGATATTCTTTTATTCTTTTACTCTTACGTCGTTTTATTGATTTTGATGAAACTTGAAACGCGTGTAGAACTCATGTCTGGAAACCTCGTGACATACTTAGATTGTTGAAAAAAATCGATAATAGGCCCCTGGAAGGAACCTTCATATCTACCGCATATGACTAATTTTTTAAACACCCAAGGGGAATAACCCATAGCATCTGTACAATGTTTCTTAAGCACTCAAGGGAAATAACCCATTTCATTGTTTATGTTCGATTACTTTGAATATTGATTTTTTGTGGGTCCTATTTCTAAATTTTGCAGACAATATCTCTTTTATACTTTATTTGACACGTGAGCAGAACTCATGCCTGGAAACTTCGTGACATACTTAGATTGTTGAAACAAATCGATAATAGGGCCCTTCTAATGGATCCTTCTATATATTACATATTATTAATATATTTATTAAACAACCCAAGGGAAATAACCCGTACCACCTGCAGATTTTAGCGAAGCGATCAATATTTGATTCTCTCGATTAGCCGACCTAATTCTGCATTTCACTAGTCACAGTTTTGAACTGCTAAACATTATTATTGCACTTCCTTAATTTGAATCTTAAACATTAAAGACTTCATTCATACATTTCTATACATACATACTTTTTTGAATGCCCATTACTCTGATAATTCTGCATATTTACAGTTACACATTTGTAGTGGCTTCATGCAGGCATAGCGTAGATTCGATCCTTGATCGCCAA
Source organism: Octopus bimaculoides (assembly GCF_046866305.1). Taxonomy (NCBI): domain Eukaryota; kingdom Metazoa; phylum Mollusca; class Cephalopoda; order Octopoda; family Octopodidae; genus Octopus; species Octopus bimaculoides. Next base: position 24,283,581 of record NC_142936.1, on the reverse strand, counting down.
ACTTCACTTAACACTTCCACAGCGCTTTTCTCACGGTAAAACAATAGTTCTTCTGTGAATGACAGCAGTGATACATTTCCCAGATGCCTTCGCTAAGCAGAATAATGTCTTTGCCTCTCGCCTACCTCCAACAATCGCTCCCTCCTCCAGCTGGCAGTTTTTTATTTTGTACTCTTTTTCGTGGCGGAAAATACAACTTTTGTGGCAGTTATAACGAAATTACTTTCTTTTATTAGAGTAATAAGGCATTTCAATAGGATATCTTTACCCCTGGGAATTACCGGGTACAGCAAATTGTATACACATATATGTATATATACATTTACATATAGACATATATATATATATATATATATATATATATATATATATATATATATATATATATATATATATATATATATATATATATATATATATATATATATATATTCTTTAATTCCCTTGTTCGTTCCAGTTATCCTGACTGCGGCCATGGTGGAGTGCCGCCTTTACTCGAATGGACACCAAGACTTCTTTGTAAGCCTAGTACTTACACTATCGGTCTCTTTTGCCTAACCGCTAAGTTACGGGGACGTAAACACACCAACATCGGTTGTCAAGCGATGGTGGGGTCAAACATAGACACACACAGACACATATATATATATACATATATATATGCATATATACGACGGGCTTCTTTCAGTTTCCGTCTACCAAATCCACTCACAAGGCTTTGGTCGGCCTGAGGCTATAGTAAAAGACACTTGCCCAAGGTGCCGCGCAGTAGGACTGAACCCGGAACAGTGGCTAGTAAGCAAGATGCTTACCACACAGCCACTTCTGTGCGCAGCGTATATACATACATACATACATACACACACACACACACACAAATATATATATATATATATATATATATATATATATATATATATATATATACATGCATATATATACATATATATATATATATATATATATATATATATATATATATATATATATATATATATATATATATATATATATATATATATATGTATGTATATATATATATATATATATATATATATATATATATTACGTACATGTATACATACATACACGCATATATACATCTATGTTTCATGTATGTATATATGTATTTGTATAGGCAAAAGATATAAGCATCGGAAACGAAAAGCGGAAAACTAAATCAATAGCTTGGAATAAAAATATTCCTTTGTATTTGTTTCGCCCGAATTTCGCAAACAATTCAATACGTAGCTGTAACTGTCAGAAATGTATCTTTTGTATGAGAAACACAACTGCTTCCGAGAATTATACATTTTATGAAGGTTTTTCATATGCCAACATTATTTCAACTCGAAGGTCTAAAAGGGTTGATGGTAGACTTAAGTGCCTCACTGTTCCAAACAAACTGCAACGAACTCAGGAAACAAACTGCAACGAAATTTGTGGAGAAAGAAAGAAAAAAAGAAAGCAAGAAAGAAACAGAGAAAGAAAAAGAGAAAGCAAGACAGAAAGAAAGAAAGAAAGAAAGAAAGAAAGAAAGAAACAAACAAACAAACAAACAAAGAAGGAAAAAAGAAAGGAACAAAAGGTGTAAGAGAGTAAAGGAAAAGAAAGAATGATAGGAAGAAATTAAGAAAGAAATAGAGAAAGAGAGAAAGATAATATTTATTAAAAAACATCTAGAACTCAGTTGCGTTTACTTTGGTGAATCTTTGTCGTTTGACGATGATGATTCAGAGGTTGGATCAACTGAATTATCTACTCCAGAACGAATTACATACAGACTTCAAAGTTTGGCACAAGGACAGCAATTTGGGGATGAGGGCTAAGTCGTTTTCATCGACATTGTTGCTCAGCTGATACTTATTTTATTCCGAAAAGATGAAAAAAAAAAAAAACAAGTCGACCTCGGTGGAGTTTGAACTCAGAACGTTAAGACAGGTACAATGCCGTGAAATATTTTGACCGGTATACTAACGACTCTGGTAGCTCGCCCGCCTCGAATTAATTAAATATTGATATCAAATTTCAGCACAAGGACAGCAATTTTGGGAGGAGGAGTAAATCGATTTCATTGACCCCAGTGCTCCTTGGCGGAGTTTGAACTCAGAACGTAAAGACGGACGTAATGTTGCGAAGCATTTTGCCCGACGTGCTAGCGACTCTGCCAGATCATCGCCTTTAGAGTTACATTTACCCTTAATGTATTTCTCAGGTAGTATCAGCGTGGTACAGAATGTGTACCTGATTAGGTAGATTTTTACCTGTATTGAAAAGATACAACCTTGTTGTATATTTTAAATTCAGGTACAATTTACCCGATGGATAAATTTCTTCCTTTTTCCCAATTTCTTCCTTTTTCCCAATTTCTTCTTTTTCCCAATTTTACTCAGAATGTATGTCTCGTTTAGAAACTAGAGGAAATTATATTTGACCAAAATGGCACAACAGTGGGATCGAACCCGGCGTTTCGTGGTCATGAAATATGCCTACCATATTTTCAAATAAACGCATCAGTTGTATGTATGTATGTATGCATGTATGTATGTATTCATGTATGCATGCATGCATGTATGTATATAAGTATGTATAGATAGATACATAGATAGATATACATATACCTTCTCTTGACCATGTCTCTTTCACATTACAGCATCTCTCACCCATACACTTTCATGCATTTCTGTCACGCCCACTTTCCTCTCGTCTTCCCTTAATAATTACATACGAGCACCAAGACACATTGACACACATTCACACACACTATAATATGTAATGTATATATGTATTTACGTAAGTATGTACGTATGCTTGTATGTATGCATGTATGTATGTATGTATGTATGTATGTGTGTATGTATGTATGTATGTATTGATGCACGTATGTATTGATGCACGTATGTATGTATTGGTTCATGTGTATATGTACTTCTTTTTAATTTTAGAGTAAATTTTGACCGCCCACCGACTTGGTAGCAACGCTGTGAAGGAAAGTATCTTGTTATAACCATCATCCTTTAAGTCCTAAGGTCTTGCAGATTTCTATAGGCCTTGGAGTCGTGACCGTTTGTAGCACATGTATGTATGTATGTATGTATCTATGTATGTATGTTTGTCATTGTTCTGTTTATTTCAAGATTTCTTACCAATAGAGAAAGAGCCTGTTTCTAACCTAGATTCAAGGCTCCTTGATTGGAATTTCAACATCAACAACAGGGTATGTTTGTTTGTATGTATGAATGTATGTATGCAGATTTGTATGTTCTGTTTTATGTACGTATCCTCATGCATGTAGTTGCATATCTAGACATGCTCATATATATTTAAATGATTAACTTCTGGAAAGTTTTACAGATTTTTACAGTTCCAGTGATTCCTTGGGTTTGTAGTCTTCGAATTAGCTTGCTCCTTTCTGGTTTTGAGAAGCCTAATTTCTCAAGATTGGTATTTGAGCATTGTGTTACATATCCCAGCGCCCCAATAATTACAGGTATAAATCTGAACTTGTAATCTGGATCGAGTAACAGCAGATTTCTCAATAGTTCAGTGTAGGTATTCTCTTTTACACCGATCTTCAGCTTTATGTTAACATTCGCTGGATAGCTAATTTCCACAACTGTACACAGTTTCTCTTCTCTATCCTAAATCATTACATCAGATCTGTTGAGGTCTTCACTGGGTCATTCTACCAGTACTCCTTTTTATTATGAGTAGCTATGTCTTCTACCATACTGTGGGTTCTTATTTCTTTGTCCTCGGGGTTAGCCTTCCGACGGCTTTCATTTTAGAGTGTCCTAGCTAGTACATCATGTCTCATCGGTAGATAATACTGTGATGACATTTTCGGACAACTGCTTATGATGTAGAAGATATCTTCGGTATTAACGCCACAAAGTCTGCATCGGTTGTCACATTTTACTGCTTTTCATGCATCTCTGTCCTTTTTGTGTATGTATGTATGTATGTATGTATGTATGTATGTATGTATGGTAAATGTGTATGAGCTGGCATGACTGAAATAGGCCAGTTCATCGAGTCGAGACTCTGCATGTCAGAAACGAAACATAGCGGTTCGATACTCAAAGAAGATAAACACTGTACTGCAACTGGGGTTTGATTGATGAAGCCTTTGAAGTTGATACTCCAGCTTGGTTGCAGTCCAATGAATGAAAGGAATAAAAATATAAATGCAACAAAGAACAAGAGCACTCAGAGAAAGAGAGAGAGTGAGAGAGAGAGAGTTGAGAGAGAGAGAGTGAGAGAGAGAGAGCAAACTTCCGCAAAGGCAACGCCGCCAACGCCGTCTCAACGATTAGCCAGAGATGATTTTTAAAATGAGAATATCTGAAATAAACTTGACTGTTCTCACAAACAAGAATACTAAAAGTGAACCCGAACATTCTCAAAAATTAAGTGAAAAACAGGAAAAAATAATCCAGAATCCCTGCCCGGTACCAAATCGATCCCAAAATCTAATCAGTTCGTGCCAGTTACAAGGCGAAACATCCCCGAAAGTTTCATCCGAATCCATCCAGCGGTTCTTGAGATATCTTGTCCACGGACAAACAAACACACGAACAAACACGACTGAGAACAATACCTCCGCCTTCGCTAAGGCGGAGTTAATAATTACGTTTTCGTATTTAGTTTGCAAAATTGTTATTTTTTTGTAATATCGTGGGATGGTTATTAAACCAATACAAATCACATGGACTGTATCTGTTTCGCTTCTCTTATTATGATTAGTGAACTAGTTAACCGTTTCATCAATTAACTAATTAACTTCAATTAACTTTCAGTAATCGTTCGTCAGTCAGTGAACTATTTGAGGTACATCAGAGTCCTTTCATCATCATTTACGAATTTTCAATGGTATTCCTTCGCTACTAAAAGACTGTTTGTCTACCAGTTTTCACTTACTATATTCATCAAAGTATCGGTTAGTTAATTGGTTAATCAGTATTTCTCAACCACTTTCCGCTTATGGACCCCTTTGATTCCAATTTTACTTGGAAGGACCCTCCTAGTCATTTGAAGTTTAAAACAATCATATATTTATAATTAAATATTATTAAGAATTGTATTTAAGAAATTATTAAAATATTTTTTTTGTATTATAGAAGTATAAAACCAATCTGTAGAAGAATAAATTTTAACAAGAAAAATCTTATATGGAGCCCGGATGAGAACCACTGGGTTAAATGATTAACTCGTTGAATAATAATAACAAAAGAAATGAAAGAGAATCAGTGCGTGTTTCTTATTGATGTAATGACCCTACCAATGATACAAGAAAATAATTTCGTCGTTTTCTCTAAATTTCTACTGATCATACGTGGTAGCTCGATTTGCTAGAACTAACAGACAGAACTTACAAACTATTCTTATTTAAACAAGGTCTGGCAGAAAAGGTTGTTTTCATGAGCTTCGCAGAACCTCCAATACAGGGGACAGAGATGAGGTTAATGTTTCATCTAAGTGGCTACAAACTGATGGCAGCAGCAAAAAGAAAAAAGAGAGAGAGAGAGAAAGAAAACAAGTAGGAAGAGAGTTTCAGACGGCCTACCCTCTGGGGTGCACGATCGGTGGAGGGAGGAATGGTTAGTGCAGGCGTGTGGGGCCAAGATAGACAATATGGGTGTCAAGAATAGGAGATACCTGCCAAGGAAGGGCGCTTGAGTTGAAGTAGTATGAGACCATCTAGCTTGGAGGAGACCATCTAGCTTGGTAGTAGTAGTAGTAGTAGTAGCAGTAGTAGTAGTAGTAGTAGTAGTAGTAGTAGTAGTAACAGCAGCAGTGGTAGTAGTTGTTTTTATTGTTGTTTATGATGATGTTGTTATGGTGGTGTTGGTGGTGTTGGTGGTGGAGGTGGTGATGGCAGTAGCAGCAGCAGAAAAAGAAGAAGAAGAAGAAGAAGAAGAAGAAGAAGAAGAAGAAGAAGAAGAAGAAGAAGAAGAAGAAGAAGAAGAAGAAGAGAAGCAGGAGGAGGAGGGGAGAAGGAGGGGGTGATAAAGTAGCACACACGTCAAACGTGTCTGAAATTCTGATGAAGTGGTCATAGCTGGAATGTCTTTGAGCATTGGCCAGCGACATCACAGCAGACCTAAAACTAGGGTATAACAACAAACACGTAGGAGCATCAAAAGTGACTTTAACAACGCCATTATTGTTGTTGTTTCGTCATTGGTCAAGCCTGATGGAGAAAACAGTTTATCAATGATTTTCCATCCCTAACAATCCTGTCTTACTCTGTATCCTGGGTGACATCCTACGTATACTTGATTCAAACACGGTAATGTATGTCATTTAAAAGAAATTTAACTGCTCTTTCTAGCAACGATATAGAGTCGAGCAATTATATAAAGGTTTTCTCATAAGACTCTTCTTAAGACTCGAGGGTTCCAGTTGATCCGATCAATGGAACAGCCTGCTCGGGAAATTAACGTGCAAGTGGCTAAGTACTCCACGGACACGTGTACCCTTAACGTAGTTCTCGGGGATATTCAGCGTGACAAGGGTGACCCTTTGAATTACAGGCACAACAGAAACAGGAAATAAGAGTGAGAGAAAGTTGTGGTGAAAGAGTACAACAGGGTTCGCCACCATCCCCTGCCGGAGCCTCGTGGCGCTTTAGGGGTTTTCGCTCAATAAAAACTCACAACGCCCGGACTGGGAATCGAAACCGCGATCCTATGACCACGAGTCCGCTGCCCTAACCACTGGGCCATTGCGCCTCCTCTAATTCCAAGTAGCAACATATCTATATTCTGGGAGACAGATTTCAGAAACGAAACAAACCCCGCTCTAAATTAAAATCAATACATTCTGCTCATAATTGGACGAATTCATTATTTACATCTGTCTCAACAGTAACATTAGTATTTTAGTTTCTCCTGAGATTTCCAATGTCATATTTCGTTTGCAAGTGACGCTTTATCTTTCACTATTGATTATTTACAATTTTGATAAGGAAGTAGTTTGACAAGCTGCTTCATTCATATTCATACTCATTAGCCGGGCTTTGAGACATTCTCAACGTGTTTTTGTTTGTCTTTGCTTTCTTTGTTTTGTTTAAACTTTTTTCTGCAATTATTCATAGATTTACAAGATTTTGAGTCTGTGTTTCTATCTATCTATCTATCTATCTATCTACCAGTCTGTCTGTCTATTTATCTGTCTCCTTTTGTTTGTTTACCAATCAGTATAATTATCTATGTCTTAATTATATATATATATATGCGCAGGCTACCTTGCTTCCCAACTGGTTCCGAGTCCACTGCATGACACCTTGTCAAGTGTCTTTTATTATAGCTTCAGGCCTACCAAAGCCTTGTGAATGGCTTTGAAAGACGGAAACTGAAAGAAGCCTGTCGTATGTATGTATGTATGTATGTATGTATGTATGTATATATGTATGTATATATATATATATATATATATATATATATATATAAAGTATATATAAAATATATAGTTTTAGGGAAAATAACAATAACCAATTTTCAAGAACTCATCGATGAAAATCCACTATCACATATAGAAAAATTAATAATTAAAAGCACAATAAATGAGTATAATATAAAGTAAAGTAAATATCATAAGATAAATATAATAAAAAGATTACACGTGTTTCATAACCAATTTTCAAATAGAAAAGAAATTTAAATCGATTAAAATCAATTGAAATTATCGAAAATAAGTTCTATTCAAAAATATAGCTACTCGTCAGATCGTAAGTAGAACAATAATTAGATATATATCTCAACCAACAATAAGTACCAAATGAATTAATATGAAATACTTATTATATAAAGATAGAAAAATTATTTTAAAAATATCATAATATCAAAATAATAACCATTCAATAATCATCCCTTCATCCATTATAATAACATGTATATTATATACAAAAAACATCTTACATAAATTATCATTGTTTTAAATACAAGTTGAACGAAGTTTAAGTTTAAAATAATAATGAAGATAAAATTAGTACATATTTAACCGGTGTAATAGTTAAAGCTATACTATTTAAAGCTAAAGACGTTTATTTAATTATAATTAAAGATCATTTGAATAATAGAAAAATACAAGATTATTTATTTCTACAAACGTAATAATAAAAAATATGAATGAAAAAATTATGAATGGAAAAAATTATGAATGAAAAAATTAGGAAAGAAAAAATTATTAAGAATAAAAGGTTAAACTTTATATATATATACAAAGTTTTGATTTAAAAAAAACTTTAACGATATTATAAACTATAAAGATTAATAATTAATCAAATAATATTAATCAAAAATAATCGAAAATATATATTTTTAAATAATTTTTCTATCTTTATATAATAAGTATTTCATATTAATTCATTTGGTACTTATTGTTGGTTGAGATATATATCTAATTATTGTTCTACTTACGATCTGACGAGTAGCTATATTTTTGAATAGAACTTATTTTCGATAATTTCAATTGATTTTAATCGATTTAAATTTCTTTTCTATTTGAAAATTGGTTATGAAACACGTGTAATCTTTTTATTATATTTATCTTATGATATTTACTTTACTTTATATTATACTCATTTATTGTGCTTTTAATTATTAATTTTTCTATATGTGATAGTGGATTTTCATCGATGAGTTCTTGAAAATTGGTTATTGTTATTTTCCCTAAAACTATATATTTTATATATACTTTATCTATAAGGCTCAATTTAATTTTAATTTTTTATAAATTGATTTTAATTGAGTTTTTTACCTGTAATTTTGGATTTTGTCCCTAATATTATTATATATATATATATATATATATATATATATATATATATATATATATATATGCAAGACACTGACTGGGAGAACAATGCCTGTCATCGCCACAGATGGAGGAAGCAGGTTAAGAAGGGGATCGACATTTTTGAGAGAGCACGTATCCAGCATGAAGAACTTAAGCGAGCTGTGCGAAAGCACACGGCTCGTATAGTGAATGGGGAAAGCTTGGTCTGCAATGTTTGCAGTCGTGTATGGTTGTCAAGAGCAGGGCTCATTAGCCACCAACGGAGCCGCAAATGCAAAATATAAGTTAGTCCTAGAACGCACAATGTTGCCGAAGGTCGGCAATGGTCTTCCTCGGTTAGGAGTTGACGGCCATCATCATCATCATCATCATCATATATATATATATATATATATATATATATATATATTTCGTATGTGTATTTCGTGTGCAAGATTCTTGATGTGGATACGTGTGTTGAAAGAAATACAATTAAACCTTGGGAGAGGCATTATGCCGGTAATAAACACACGCACTGGTTCAGTCCTTTATTAATTTAAATAAATTAATAAAGGACTGAACCAGTGCGTGTGTTTATTACCGGCATAATGCCTCTCCCAATGTTTAATTGTATATATATATATATATATATATATATACATATATATATATATATATATATTTATATATATATATATATATATATATATATATATATATATATATATATATATATATATATATATATATATATATA
>NC_142936.1:24251543-24269043 GCF_046866305.1 Octopus bimaculoides | reverse complement strand
GGGATGTTATGATTCAGTGCGACCATTTAGATAGAGAATAGGAAGCCGGATATAGTCTTAATTGAGAAAGAAAATAAACTATGCTGGATCATAGGTATAGCATGCCCAGCTGACAACAAGGTATGCGATAAGGAAGAAAGAAAAGTCGAGAGATATGACAGGTTAGCTTGGGAAGTTAAGCAGTTATGGTTGATGAAAAAGGTAGCAGTAGCACCAATAGTTCACTGGTAGTGAACAGCTGACACTGTTGTACATCTCCAGCGTTAGAAGCTGTGCAAAGGCAATAATAATAATAATAACTCTTTCTATTATAGACACAAGGCCTGAAATTTCGGAGAGGGGGATAGTCGATCACATCGACTCCAGTACTCAACTGTACTTATTTCATCGACTCCGAGAGGATGAAAGGCAAAGCCGACCTCGGTGGAATTTGAACTCAGAACGTATTGACAGGCGAAATGCCGCTTAGCATTTTGCCCGGTATGCTAACAGTTCTGCTAGATCGCTGTCCTAAAGATTATATCCGACGCACTAATGATAATAAATGCTTTGGTGCAGTACCTTGTAGTGGCTTCCCCACACCCAGGGTAATGAAACTCACAGTATACATTGGTAGGCCATTAAAATAAACACACTAGATTGGTCATTTACAAAGTTATGTGATAGAAAAAAAGGGGACGAAAGACAGAGGAAAGAAAGAAAGAATTATTATTATTATTATTATTATTATTATTATTATTATTATTATTATTATTATTATTATTATCATCATCTTCTTTCAATTGTTTCCACTCCTTGCCGAGTGTCTTCCTGACAACTAGGACAGAGAAGTTCACTGTATACAAGAGTAGGCCATTAAAATAAAGACACCAGATTGTTCATTTACAAAGTCATATGATGGAAAAAAGGGATAGAAAGACAGAGAGAAAAAGGAAAAAAGAAAGAATGAAAAAGAGTAAACAAAGAAAATAAAGAGGGAAAAGGGGGAAGAAAATTCACAGTGACTATGATCTTCTCAGTACGGGTGACGTACCAGTTAACACAATCTTTTGCACTTCCTGCATGGATGGTGAGGCAGGTATCATTCTCAAACAATTTTCAGTTCCTTTTTTTATCATTCAAAGTGTTTCTACAATTACTGGTATTGTAACCATCTTGAGATGCCACATCTTTTCGATTTCGATTAGCAACTCTTTATATTTTCTGGGTCTATCAAATTCTTTTGCCGAGATATTATGATTACAGAGTATGCTCATGTCAATCAATAAACAATCTTTTGAGATACAATGCTACCACGCTTCATTGTTAGACTGTATCTTGAACAACCAACGGTCGACATATTCTTAACTTAGTCTGTAATTTTTATGTTTGACAAGATTGGTTTCCGTGTGTGTACGTGTGTAAATTAGTGCTATTTTAGTTTAACTTACCACCGTAATTTGTTAGTAAATTATTTTTTCCACCAAGCGAGTTTGCTTTGTGTTGTTAAATTTCGATTTTCCTTTTTTGGAATTTTATTTAATATTATGCTAATATTTTATTCACAAATTTTGCTGGATGTGTATTTATGTTGGTACTAAATTTGACTGTGATGAACAGCTCCTCCCACTCCCCCTACACAAAGACCATTACTGAAACGTAGTAACATCATAAATTATGCAGAAACAAATTTTAATAATTTTTTTGCTCGAACAGAGCAGGAAAATTTTAAAAACTCACTTCTCACCTCAAATCATTTTGTAATAATTCCACACGATACGACAAAGAAATTATACCAAAGATTTCTAAAATATACCCAGAAAAATGTAATCCAAATGATAACCACATATAAACATATCTTTCCGTCTTGCCAGGCGGGAAAAATAACAATGATGATTTCTGATTTAAGTACAAAGCCAGCAGTTTTGGATAGACGGATTTACCAGATTGTATCGACTCCTCTGCTTGACTGGCATTTTATTTTATCACGCCTTTATAATGAAAGGCAAAGTTGACCTCGGTGGAATTTAAATTTTGAAGGTAATGAGTTGGAAAAAATACCGCAGCACATTTTTTCCGACGTTCTAACGATCCTGCCAATCCAACACTCTCGTTAATTATTATTATTATTATTATTATTACTATTATTATTATTATTATTATTATTATTATTATTATTGTTGTTGTTGTTGTTGTTGTTGTTGTCGTTGTTGCTATTGTTGAGTGAAAGACCAGCGCCTACCATAGAAGTGACACTGGAGTACAAATATACGAAACCCAATATACCCGTCATGGCTACCTGCCTCATAAGGGTACATCAGGCATGTGCATGACAACCATATGTGCTCGACATGGCGTTCTCATATCAAGATGAACAGCACATAACCTTATTGGTGAGCTGGCAGGATCGTTAGCACGCCGGACAAAATGCTAAGCGGTATTTCGTCCGTCTTTACGTTCTGAGAGCAAATTCCAACGAGGTCGACTTTGCCTTTCATCCTCTCAGGGTCGATAAATTAAGTAGCAGTTGAGCCCTACCCTCAAATTTGAAACCTTTTGCCTATAGAATAAAGGATTATTATTATTATTATTATTTTGGTTTGGCTCAGGTTCGGTTTTATTCCTAGTAGGATTTATGTGTGTAGCGGGTTACTATCTGTAACCTTAGGTATTCACAAGTTTTCAACTGTCTTTCAAGGGCTTAGAACCCTCCTGATAATCCTTGCTGTCCCTAAGAGATAAACATTCTGTAAGAGTTCTACCGGGCATTCTATTTCAATCTCTCTCAGCCATTTGTCTTTATCTTTGCTTATTATTATTATTACCTCCGCCTTCGCTAAAGCGGAGGTATTGTTTTCAGTCGTGTTTGTTTATTTCTTTGTCCGTGAACAAGATATCTGAAGAACTGCTGGATGGATTCGAACGAAACTTTCAGGGATGTTTGGCCTCGTGACTGGCATGAACTGATTAGATTTTGGACAAGGATTCTGGATTATTTTTCCTATTTTTTGTTACGTAATTTTTGAGAGCAGTCGGGTTCATTTTTAGTATTCTCTTTTGGGAGAGCAATCGAGTTTATTTCAGATATTTTCATTTTAAAAATCGTCTCTGGCTAAACGTTGAGATGACATCGGAGTTGTCATTAGTGTTGCTTTTCGAATCATTTGACTCCGAGTGAGTTTTGTTGTATTGTATTGTTAATTTACTGAATTGTTGAACTGTTATTAACTGGAATTGTTGAAATTGTTGTTGTTAACTGGCTTTTACTTTTTCTTCCCCCTTTATGGGTGAGGTTATAAATAATACCGTCATAGAAAGTAAACCAGCGGGGAGTTACGCTGCGGTGACCGGCAAAAGACTGTCAGTAGAGGTACTGCAGGTCCATGAAACCGAATGAAAGAAGAAGAATTCTTTTAAATATAACGGTTCGCTGAAGAAGGAGGCGAACAGGCGAAGGCTTCCCGTATGCTATGTATGTGCAGTAAGGGGACACATGAAAGCTAAGTGTCCCCAGAAACACGAAAAGGGGGAGATAGAGAAGAAACATCAAGATGTGGGTTTAACCGTAGAGGAGGAAAAAACGGAAGAAGAGTATACAGTGGTGAAGAGGAAGAAAAATATCTTAGGTATGGTAGTCCCAACTTGCCGACGCTACTCTCAAAAATTTCATAAATTTCCATATCTTAGCTATGCTAGGTCCTCCCATAGAAATCTAGAGTTTTCTACACATATTCGCCCCCACGCTGGGATTTTGGCGAGCTTACCTGCCTCCTGCCTCTTTGTTTCCTTTTCCCCTCTCTCTCGCTCTCATCTTCTAATGGGTCCTCAGTGCAGCTAAAATCATCCAAACGTTTACTTGGTCATTTAACAGCTCCCCGCAAAAATGTGTAAGCCTTTTCTAGTACTTTCTATGGTTGCTAAAACTTTGAGATGTTTATAGATTTTTAAATTCTAAGTACGATGTGAGTTGCCATAGATAAATTCCTTCATCGTAAATACGATGGAGTGTTTATAGATAGAATACTATAGCTTCTTAAAACTGTGAAATATTGTTTATAAACGTCGATATCTTAGCTATGGCAGCCCCAACTTGCTGACGCTACTCTCAAAAATCCCCTCCCACCCACTCTTAATTATTATTATTATTATTATTATTATTATTGTTATTATTATTTTATGTTTGACTTTTGTTTTGCATTTGTACAAGTTGGATCCAAGTCTCACCCAGAGACCTCAAGAGACAACAAGTTAGAAGTTCATGTAGGTGTTATGCCTAGGGTACCATATATTTGGATTTGTACAGTTTTGTTCTAGTGAATGTTTAAGAAACCATAAGAAAATTATGTGTTTGCTTTAAAATTTGAGATCACATAGACAGTATTTTACGTAGGATATGGGCAGTTCCCATGAGCACTATCTTTTGAACTTCAGCCATTTTGGGGTTTCCTGGTATCTGAGCTAGGTAGTAATCAGCCCGTTTCGCTGTCATTCCCAGGGCACCTATGACAATAGGTATTGTTTTCGTCTTCAGATTCCACATTTTGCTAATTTCTATTTCAAGATCTTTATATTTGCTCAGTTTTTGGTAGGTCTTGACAGATACGTTTATATCGATTGGGACAGTCATATCAATGAGGAGGCATGATTTTTGTCTGAAGTCTTTCAGTATGATGTCTGGCCTATTTGCGTCTATCTTTCTGTCAGTTTGAATGGTGAAGTTCCAGAGGAGTGCAATGTGATCATTTTCAAGTACTGGGGGTGGTTTGTGTTCCCACCAGTTTTTATCATGGGGCAAGTCCAGGTTTTTGCATATTACCCAGTGAATATATTGTGCAGCTCTATCATGCCTGTTGAGATACTCTGTAGGCGCAAGTAGACTGCACATGGAAACAACATGATCGATGGTCTCATTTTGTTGTTGGCATATACGACATAATGGGGAGCTGCCGTTCTTTAACATGTTGGCCTGGTAGTTCTTTGTAGGTAGGCATTGATCTTGGGCTGCTATGATAAACCCCTCTGTTTCTGATTTCAAGCCAGAGGCCATTAACCATTGGTGGGTAAGGGCTTTGTCAATATCTGCATTATTCGCTCTCTTTGGGTATTTGCCATTGAGAGGTTTTCCATGCCATTTTTCAGTCATAATATCTAAGGCAGCAATTTTTGCACGGGTTTTCAAGCGCTTAGCTTTTTCTGCAGGTGTTTCTAGTTCGTCTAATTCTTGAATTTGTTGCAATTGGAATTCACTTAGATAATCCTTTGCCTGTTTTGTTACTGAGTAAAATGCTTTCTTGCTTTCATGTTTTAAGACAAGTTTTAGCATCCAGTCCTCAGAGTTTTTCAGATAGGTGTCTAGGCCAATTGTGGCTACCTTCATTGATAATGCCAGCTGTAGAAGTCCTCGGCCTCCCTCTTTTCTTGGCAGATAAAGACGTTCTATATCTGCCTTAGGGTGGTGCATTCTATGCATTGTCAACAGTTTTCGTATTTATCTGTCAACATTACATATTTCAGTAATTGACCAGTTAACGATATTATTATTATTATTATTATTATTATTATTACTACTACTACTACTACTACTACTACTACTACTACTACTACTACTACTACTACCACTACCACTACCACTACTACTACTACTACTACTACTACTACTACTATTATTATTATTATTATTACTATTACTATTACTACTACTACTACTACTACTACTACCACTACCACTACTACTACTACTACTACTACTACTACTACTACTACTACTACTACTACTACTACTACTACTACTATTACTACTACTACTACTACTACTACTACTACTACTACTACTACTACTACTACTATTATTATTATTATTATTATTATTATTATTATTATTATTATTATTATTATTATTATTATTATTATTATTATTATTATTAAGGCGGCGAGATGGTAGAATCGTTAGCACACCGGGAAAAATGCTTTGCGGTATTTCGTTCGTCTTTACGTTCTGAGTTCAAATTCCGCCGGGGTCGACTTTGCCTTTCATTCTTTCAGGGTCGATAAATTAAGTACCAGTTGAGCACTGGAGTCGATATAATCGACTCAACCCCTACCCCGAAATTGCTGGCCTTGTCTCAAAATTATTATTAATTCTACCGAGGTCGACTTTGCCTTTCATCTTTTCGGGATCGATAAATTAAGTACCAGTCAATTATTGGGGTCGATATGATCGACTGTACCTCTCCCCTCAAATTCCAGGCCTTGTGCCAATAACAGAAAGGATTATTATTACTTTTATATGTCTAGTGGCTGTAGCGAAAGAGGTAGTATGGTCCGTTTGATAGGGCTAAAGACAGGCATTTACCTCTTTGGCCAAGCCCTTATCCACTTTTTCAAGTTTCACTTGAAAAGGAAGTTGAGAGTGGAGAGGGAAGTGTTACCTTGTAGCAAGTTTGTTGAAAGGTGGGTGAATGTTGGAAGAATGGCCAGTGTGAAAGAACCAATTCTGAGCGTGCACCTGTAAACAAAAGGAGAAGGGCTCTTGCCCTGTTGTTCAGGCACCCGTGGCTTTTGTGGGTTTTTCCACTAGGTCCTTAAAGCGACTCCCCTATTGGTAGTTTTAAATTGTTTAATTTTTAATCGTTATTTATAATGTTTACACGTTGTAAAACCCATTGTATCGTCCTGTTGTGTCTTTTGTTGTTGCATGTATTTTAATGTTTTATATATGAGCCCTTGTGGCCAATAAAAGAATTTATTATTATTATTATTTAGGCTCACTGCCGGCAATTATGAGGAGAAAGGGGTCAGTTGATATCATAGACTCTAGCACTTGGTTGATATATAATTTTGCTGGAGGGATGAAAGGTAATGTTGACTTTGGTATGATTTGAACTCAAAAAGTAGACCAGTACAACTAACAACCGTATGGCAATGCGAACTAAAGTTTTAACGTTTCTACCACAATGTTACCATTATAGTAAGGCACCGATTACCTTTATAAAGGAACATAAACTTTATGAAATCTAAGTTGAAGCAGTACAAGAATCTAGTTGTTAATTCGAAGAGTTCGCTACACATATTTTTATAGTGTTAGAATTTCTTTAAACAATAACGGATCAGACTAAATGTCTCAAATTTTGGCAATATATGTTATAATTCAACGTGTTTGAAGCCAGAGTCGATTGTGCTTTTCGAACATCCAAGAAATGTTCAAATATGAATCAATAAGAAACCGAAACACGGGCCAATCGACTGTATCTATAAAAACAATTTTTGCCTTGTTCTTTGTCAAAAGAAATGGCAATTTCTCAATAATCCAGCGTCTAGCTGCTTTCACAGCAAGTTATTGTTGGATGAAGCAAGTAATTTAGGTTTCATCATTGCAAAATTTTATTCTAACCACAGTGGATTGGTTGAATTGCTAGAGTATAGGGAATAATGCCTTGAAAGATTTATTTATGGTCGTTTACTCTTTGATTTCAAACACCACTGAGACCAGTTTTGCCTTTCATTCTTCCGTGGTAGTTGATAAAATAATTATCAGTCGATATGATTGGCTATACTCTTCTCTCTGAAACATGTGACTTTGTGTTAATGTTAATAATCAATATTGTGTGATTGGAAAATGCAGGAAGGACAAAGCAGTGAGAAATACTGGAACATTTAAAATATGAAAAATATTCTAGGTTTTACAATAGTTGGGGATCTATCATGGTGACCAAACATGTGCAACTTCCCGAAAATTGCGTAACAGAGACAAAGCTTCCTCCTCGTAATTTGAAACTAGTTCAGCTTTCATCATTTTCTTGTCGTATACAACATTCAACTATGACCCAAGCGTGGATACTGGTTACATACATCTGAAAATTTACTATTGTTGCGCGCGCGCACACACACACACTGAGCAATTAACCTACATAGTATTATAAATACCGTGATACTCTTTAGTAGAAATTCACTCCCAAGCATGGATTACCTTGCGTATGCACTATTTTATTTTTATTTTTCCATATCCTCTATATCTACTATGACAGGATTTTTTCTCCCCAGACATGCAAGCTCTAATGTCCCCACTGTGCTCAGGCATATCTTAGAAAGTACTCATCTGTCTTTCTCTCACCATCATATTACATTAAGCATTTTTTACCGAATCATTTCTTTCAAAAAATGGCTGCCCTCTAGAAATTTCTCTCTGGTTACGTTATTGTTCTTTGATTGTTTAGCTCAGGCTAACCTTATCGGATATGCATATGATTATTAAATTTCAACTGTGATATCATATTGAGGCATAATATATCTTCATACTATTCTATATTTTGGGAATGAGGAATTATGTACATTATTTACAATGGACGGATATGTGTCCTCATCTTGCTTGTTAACACAACGTTTCGGCTGATGTACTCTCCAGCCTTCATCAGGTGTTCTGGTGGAATTTCGTACCCAACCCTTTATTTGACTAATGGGTAAACTGCTTTCATACCTAAGGTACGTTTCTGATGTTATTTTTCTGTTGATATTTCGGATTCTAAGTTCAATCCCAGGCAGGGACTTGAAAAATAATATCACCAGAAAAATAACATCAGCAATATACCTTAGGAATGAGAACAGTTAACCCCATTAATAAAATAAAGGGTTGGGTTCGAAATTACACCAGAACACCCGATGAAGGCTGGAGAGAACATTAGCTGAAACGTTATGAAAACAACAAACAAGGTGAAGACATCTATCCGTCCATTGTAAATAATATATCTTATTCAGGCATAAGATATCCTAGATTATGCTATCCGATATATTCTTTTTGAGACCGGATTTTGATTTTAGGAATTTGTCGTTGCTATATTTAGCTGGTTAAAAAGCACACTATACTATCCCCTTTGTTAACTGACCACACTTTGCTTACATTTGACCATTCTACCAATGTCCGAGGCCGATCGTCAAATTCTCATTGATCTCACCAGTCTATGGGGTCTAAAAGCTATAAACAATTATTCATACACCCGTACTGCAACCAATCGTTTAAAAACTCATTTTGTTTTTACTCGTCAATTTTATAGTCGTCAACTAGTGGGCAGATCAATGATATGGATGCCACAGTAGTATAAGTAAAGAGAATACAAATGAAAGAAGCTATATATTTTATGAAATTCTCTACTGAATCTGGTAATTCACTAATCTGTGGAGAACTGTGTTTAATTAATGTGGTTTTAACTGACATTGTAGTGTTGCTATTTTTTTCACATTTTACAGTTGATTATTTTATCGACCAACGAAGAGATGAATGACAAATTTATTGCGATGGTATTTTAGCACGAAATGTGAATGAAAGAAACTATTAATTATCTCCATTTATTTTCTTTTACTTGTTTCTCTCATGGGACAGCACTCATGCTGGGGTACCTTCTTGAAGGGTTTTAGTCGAATAAATCAACTCCAGTACGTTTTTTCTTTTCTTTTTAAGTCTCGCACTTATTCTATCATTATCTTTTGCCGAACCGCTACGTTACGGGTACTTAAACAAATCAACAACACTTGTCGAGCTGTGGGGGAGGGGGAACAAATACAGAGACACACAAACTCACATACGATGGGCTTCCACACACTTTCTGTCAACAGAATTCACTCATATAACATTAGTTAGTCCCGGAGCCTACAGTGGAAGGCATTTGCTCGAAGTACTGTGCAGTGGACTGAACTCGAAAGCATGCGACTGCAAAGTGAGCACAGCCATGTTCAACTGCATTTAACAATCGCATAAGCATAAAGAACCAAAGTTAATTAAAACGGTTTTAACTGACATTGTAGAATTGAATTCTTGTCACTTGTAAGAAAATATCTTTTGATATGTACAGTGATTTAACCCTCACATGGTGATGTAGAAATATCTTTTAACCCATATAATAACTTGAAAAAACTAGGAGCCGGCATTAGATTCCTGATAAACAAAGCATAATTATTGAGAAAAGCATTTAAAAATATAGAAATATTATTAAATAAATATTATGAAATTAATTTGAATTTGAAACACTGGAGAAATGCCATTCTGAATAATGGCAATGGTTAATTTAGTAAATTGAAATATTGATAGTAAGAAATGGTGAACTGGGAAATTCTTCATATGCACTGAACCTATTAATAGGTTTTAATGTTGGGTGCCGGCTGTTTAGAAAAGATAAGCTTATAGATTCCTTAATTGCTGGAGCTGTTCGACTGCTTAATTTGAAAAATGGGCAAGAATCGATGTGAGCCAGGAAGCGAAATTCGATTATTGCCATTTTCTATAGCAATGCTAGCAGTATTCCACTTATTATCTCTTCAAAACTTTCAGCCGCTTTGAACACATTTTAAACCTCGAATTATTTTCCAGTTGTTTCATGCGATTAGAAGCGAGCTTAGTTAATAAGATTGATAATTCAAAAGACAACTCATACTGCTCACTCTGGTGTGATGTGAATAGAATCACTTACAAAGGATCCATTGTGTGAAGTATTCTTATGACAAGTTCAAGCTCATAAAAGAAGCTGAATATAGCAACTCAAGCAAATAAAAGACTCGTCAATTATGTAGCATTCTTGCTGTTAGTTGTGCGAATTTATTATCACATGGACTGGGTCACTACGATTTAAGTCTTGACCAAGGATATAACACAACCCTTTTAATAACATTTGAGCAATCAATCTCATATTCTCTCTTTAACTTGTTCTATGCTGCCATGAGTAAAACTTATCCAAGTTTACTCTGAAAGTTGGAGTGATGTCTGTGCTTATGGAGAATTCTTCTTTCTATCATGCAACCTTTTCAGTTGACCAAGAAATACTGATAATCCTATATTACAACCACTCACCAACTCTGCCGACCCTCAACAGCTCTTCTTAACTAACCAACTCTACAAAATTTTAGTTGGACTCACATTCATTTACCGCTCACGTATCTTAGACATTATTGCTACTAAACACAGAGAAACATTTTATATTAATTCTGAAAGAATTCCCATCTGACTCCGACTGATCAGCAATTATTCACCAATACTCTATAACAAATGACAAACAAGCCAACCATCTGTTTCCTCTCTCCTACCTTCCCTCTCTCTCCTTTTTTCTTCTCGATATCATCCAGTCTGATATACATTATTTACATTATCTATATTTGACGGATATTTTTCCTCATCTTGTTTGTTGTTAACACAACATTTCGGCTGATATACCCTCCAGCCTTCATCAGGTGTCTTTGGGGAAATTTCGAATCTGGGTTATTATTCCTAAGGTATTTTTCGATGTTATTATTATTATTATTATTATTGTTATTATTAAATCACTACGCCATATTCCCGTGGGGAATATGGCGTAGTGGTTAAGAGCGTGGGCTACTAACCCCAAGATTCCGAGTTCGATTCCAGGCAGTGACCTTAATGATAATAATAATAATAATAATAATGATAATAACAACATCGAAAAATACCTTAGGAATGAGAACCCAGGTTCGAAATTTCCCCAAGACACCTGATAAAGGCTGGAGGGTATATCTACCGAAATGTTGTGTTAACAACAAACAAGATGAAGACAAATATCCGTCAAATATAAATAATGTAAATAAAGTACATAATTCCTCATCTCTTAAATATAGAACTGTATCCTGTCTGATATAATTAGCTGCATATCTATTCTTTCTCGGTTCACTTGATTTTCACACCTCTTCTATCGTTACTGTTAGTGTGTCTCACCTCTCTAAATCACCCATATTGTATTATTTTCGTTCCTTTTCTCTCCAAACCGCTATATTCTTTAAATCTGCTTCAGATTATGTTTTCCTTCTATATTCCCATCTGCAGATCTAAATATCCGCATCGATTAGATTGGGAGAGACTGTAATGGTTATAAATATAGCATCCTCCTTCTCTAAGTAATTTATAACACAAAAACTTTGAATATTGATCATCATTTGCAATGAGAAATAAAAGTCTTCCAGTGAGACATGAACCATCAGATTAGTGTGTCCCCAATTCAACGAGAAACCATTTCAATTGATTTACTGTGATAATGCCATAGGGGAAGGTATGATTGTCACAACATTGATTTCCCCTCAACTACAAACATTGTTAATAGAAACAAATATATGGCGCAGGAAAAATTATGAAGTTGAGAAGACTATCCTTTTCTTGTATATATTCGAAACTTAAATATACATAATTCTGGAGAGGCAAATATGTTACAATCGACTGTAGATTTCCTCCTCCAATCTGGAAAATCATATTTGAATGCGGAAACAGAAAACATTAATAAAGATACATGTTTCATGGTAGAAAAATCAGTCGAGCTGTATCTACTTTGATCTACTATATCACTAATGATCCTGAGAATGTATTAACATTACAACGTATCTCGCTCATCTCCAAAGGTGAAGAGTTTTATTGCTTATCCAAAAGAAACAAATTTTTACTTCAATCGATAGCATAATGTTCTTCTCGTTTTAAAGTATTATTTGAAATTTGAAACCAATATTAAAGAAACGAGTACTTAGCGAGGTATATTTTGTAATTGGGATGTATTTCGTTCAAGTGAGCTCATATATTTTATCATTACTAAGTAACGTAATTAATATTTAGCTACATTTGGAAACAAAAGATATGAGTTAATTCAATTGGAGGAGAGACTTGATGTCACCTCTATGTAGATATAATTGGTACCAAGTAACCTTTTTTCTTCTTTAAACCTATCACTGAGAGCTAATCGCTTGTATAATATATGATGCAAATATTTTCCGAGCGATATTGATTTCTGTTTAGTAGGAACAAAGCCAAATTTCGAAGCAAAAACGTATAGTCGATTAAATCAGTCTCACTAATATTATGTATTATATATATCGACCCTGGCAAGATTTGACTTCAGCACGCAATGGGACGAAACTAATTGCTGTAAGACATTTACTTAAATTGCCGCCAAATTGGACAACTCACCGCCCTATTTTACAGACAATATTCATGTTTTAGTTGGTAACAATGCAGAAACAAAGTGGTTGATTGGTTAAGGTATTGGAATACTAGCACATAAATTGCTGGTTCAAATCTATTTCAGGCGTGCGTTTGCTTCTCTGTGCGGAAGTCTGTATTCTCCATACTTGTATTTATTTATTTGCTAGTTACCAACTGATAAAACTTCATGGAAACTTGCCTATAACAGAGTAGCATCTAGTGCAGGTGGATATTTGTCTTTCATCTAATTAATGCAAAAGAAAAAAAATATATAAACTATTTGTGTGAATCTTCATATTAGTTTAGTGACAATGTTAAATAGCAGGCTAAGGTAAAGTCGAGGCTGTGTGATTAAAAACTTCGCTTCAAAATGAATATGGTTTCAGATTCGATTCCTCTGCTATAATGGTGATTATGTGATTTGTTTGGGCAGAAGTTTACTACCGTCTCTACAGCGGTCGCTCACATACTACAAATCATCTTTCTTTTTTTTTTATGAGAAATGTAATGCAATGACATTCATGCCTTTCCAAATGTATTAGCGACGTAAACGAAGCATTTATTTTTCGAGAGAGTAACGAAACTATGTTCGCCAGCTATTTGCACAGCACTTTAGATATGGGGTGACATGGTACAAAAGACAAACTTACATCGCGAGGTTCATGATTCTATTCAAGTGCATTATTGGCATGAGTGAAGTGGAGTAAACCGAAAATGAAAATCTATATTCTATTAATATTTATATACAACGGAGATTTTTTCTAATATAATGAGATTGAATTCTCTCACAACAAATCTTTCTTTCCATACGCAGCACTTCCTTTACCTCATCACGAGCAATGAGTTCTCTTTTGTTGTCTATGTCTTCCAAGAATTCTTTCAACGCAACCCCTATTGCAACTATTAACATCATTAAGATCATAAGCGTCTCCACAAACATAAAGGTTACCACCACCGTCATCTTTCCTTTTCCTCATCGCCGCACCTCCAACGTCCTTAATATTGGGAGATGTAATTATGCACTAAAAAAGTAATTAAGAAGTAGAAAGGAAGTTAATAACCAGATGACGTCAATGCATCGATGTGTGAGTCAGATTTCCTTTGTGAAGAAATAAAAGAATCACAAGTTGTTCATAACAAATAAATCTTTGAAAATTTTCATTTCCTATGTATGAAAAAATAAAAAAGTAAACTTAAGACAATATAACTAGTTTTGTTGCAAGTACAAATGTGGGTTATTCTATTATTTTCTAACCTCACCTTTTTCCTTATAAAAAAATACGTTGCAGGCGTTTTAACATTGTTAAATTTCTATTCTTTGTTATGTGACTCAATTATAAGAACAAAGGGACCTAGGAGGGATCGGCGAAATCGGTGCGGTGGTCAAAATGTCATACACTGTTTATTTACGGCTTTTTACGTTCTGCTTTCAAATCCCGCTAAAGCAAACTTTATCTTTCATCTATTCAGAGTCGATAGAATAAGTACTGAAGTCGATACAATCGACGATATCATTTTTCCCCAAATCGATTGGTCTATTTCCGTCAGGTTCAATGATGAAGATTCATTGAATTTTGCGTATAAGTGGTTGCGTATTCCACAGACCCTTGTACCCTTTAACGTAATTCTCAAGTAGAATTAGCACGACACTGCATGACAAGGCTGTACATTTGAACTAAAGTGTAAGGATCCTTACCCTTTGAACGGCACATCGAGAAATTAATTTTTTGTAACTAAACACTTTCAAACTGCGGTCACTAGTAGAATGTGTCATATAGAACATCTTTTACTCTTATTGCTGTTGAGAAAAGTTTGTATTTTCAAAGTTATTTCGTGTTAAAGTTGTCGCATTTCGGTAATTTCAACCAATCAATGACGTGTATTCAGCTGAATAAAATTACTGCTGTTGTTTGTCAACAACAACTTCCGGCGGTGTATATTTCGTTTGTCACTGTTATTTATGACATCGTTCGTGCGTTTGTAATGGTTTTAGTTTCCTGCAAACCATTTTCTCTCACATGATATGAATTGACTCAACATTATGCAAAATGACATTTGCTCTAGTTGCCACACAATACAATCGAACATGGGAACTCGGAGTTGCGAAGCGAATTCCTTACCCATTCAGTCATACTGCTTCTACAATAATGTCTAATTCTGTTCATTATCTTTTTGAATTAAGCGATGATAATACTTTTCCTAAAAGTAACTCAAATGGGTCAATGATATTTTAATTGAGATAAACATGTTCAGTGCCGATGGACTGAATGGCTTGCTCATATATTTTCAATTCATTTTTTTTTTCTGACGTATACTTAGAGTCGACCTCGGTAGAATTTGAATCCAAATCGTAAAGACTGATGAAATACCGCTAAGCATTTCGCCCCGCGTGTTTACGGTTCTGCCAGCTCGCCGCCTAAGAGCCAAATAAATTATCCTTTCTACTAAAGGTACAAAGCCTGAATGTTTGGGGGAGGGTTTAAGTCGATTATATCGACCCCAGTACTCAACTGGTATTTAATTTATCGATCACCGAAAAGATGAAAGGCAAAGTCGACCTCAGCGGAATTTGAATTCAGAACACAAAAACAAACGAAATTCCGCTAAACCATTTTGCCCGGCATGCTGACGATTCTGCCCTCTCGCTGCCTTAGAACCAAAATAAACAATGCAAGGTATTTTATCCAGTTTTCTAATAACGTAGATACATGTTATGATTGACAAAATTACTCGCTCTATCGCTAGAGTATAGTGGAATAAGTAACAATGAGCTATAGATTTCTTTGGATCGGCCGATCTACTACACATGTGTAGTAGGTCTGCTCCGTTAGCGTTGTCGTTTGGTGTCAACAACAATTACAACGACCAAAATTGAACTAGTGGGATTTGAACTCTAACTGAAAAGCAAAGCAGCTAAATACTGCAAGACATACTATATCCTGGTGCCTAAACATAAGTACCATATTCAATTTTGAATCTAAATCTAAACCTTATATATATATATATATATATATATGTGTGTTTGTGTGTGTGTGTGTGTGTGTGTGTGTGTGTGTGTGTGTGTGTGTGTGTGTGTGTGTGTGTATGTATGTATGTATGTATGTATGTATGTGTGTATCGCCCAGTACCAGTATATGATATAATAGCTGTGTGCATCCCGAATCGATCCCTCTATGTGGTACTTTGGACATATGTTTCAAGTGTCTTCGACCAAGGTGTTGGTTTGCTCAGTGTTTTTTAAGGTAATTTGGTAGGCGAGTACTATGAGGAAATTAATTGTATATATGTATTTTTGCATACATATATGTATGTAAGTATGTATTTATGTATGCATATATATTTGCATGTATATACCTATGTATTATGCATATGCATCTCTGTGTGTGTATATTGGCAAGGGATTGCCGATAAATCGGTTTACCGAACAAAATTACCCTTGGTATTTATCCTGTGCTACTTATGTGAATTTACGAAGGCGTGAACTTTGCCATGCGATAAATAGATATCGATAAAATATGTACTGACTATAGTTATAATCGACTAAATCTTTAAATGATTGTACCCCAGCATGGCTTCAGCTGAAATACTAGAAACGGTTAAATAATAAAAGAGTATAAGAATGAAGAATGTAGTAACTGCTCTACCACACAGTTAAACTATGTTACGTTGAATTACAGAAGTGATTTGTTTGTTGCATGTGAAGCAGATAAAGGAAAATCATTCCCGTGTGCATTCTTCACAGGAAATCAAGAATGCTTTAGAAGCATCAGATGTGTAATCTCCCAAGAACAGATACAGTAATATATAATGGTAGGAATAGCTATTGTCAGATTGTTCATATATCTCATTTTCAAAGCCTGCATTGTATTCTAACATTAAAAAATCTCTTGCATACAGACTACATGTTTCTGATGATAGCAGTCAAACAACCCTTAAATAACATTTCAGAATTGCACCTTCAAACAGGAAGGACTTATTTGAAAATCTGCGTGGGAAGAGAGTGAATCTTTTACTTGTTTCAGTCATTTACCATCTAAATGTTCTTATTTTCATTTCATTCCTTTCGAAATTTTATCCCAAATAGTGGTTTTGGAACTTAGCTGTTCTTTCTAGCGTGAGGGAATCCTGTGATGGTTACCTCTTATATGTTTAAATGTACACTGTATTTTATGAGTAATATATAGTCTTTGGACTAAATTTTACACGCTACGCCACTGGAAATGGAAATTTCTAATATTTCCATTTCCCTTCGATATGATATATATATCTATATCTATATCTATATCTATCTATCTATCTATCTATCTATCTATCTATCTATCTATCTATCTATATATATATATATATATATATATATATATATATATATATATATATATATATATATATATATATATATACATATATATATATATATTTACGCGACAGACGTATTTCAGTTTCCGCCTCCCAAATCCACTCACAAGGCTTTGATCAGCCCAAGGTTATAGTAGAAGATACTTGCCCAATCCTCTACGCAGTGGGACTGAACCTTGAACCATGTAGTAGGAAAGCAAGCTACAC